>NC_133326.1:656194621-656284621 GCF_042186555.1 Aquarana catesbeiana
AGAAAATTGACGACCAAGATTTTTTTTTCCGGCAGTTGTGTGTCATGACAACTGCCCCACGAGCTGCTCTGCCTGCCCCTATACTGCCCTAGCCTGTCCATATACTGCCCTAGCCCGCCCCTTGGAATTGAACATAATGGTATGTCATATAAACAAGGTGCTGTTACATGTAAATCTGACTCCCTGATAAATTACATTTTAGTCTTTTAACGATGACATAAAATGGATGTGGAGGGCCTTTTTTGTGTTTGGTTTTTTTTTTTTTTTTTGGGGGGGGGGGGGGGGTAGCTTCTTGAGCCAGCATGCATTCCACTAGGTGGACGTAATGTTTCACCAGAAGTCCCCACCCCTATGTGTGTCGTCAACAGGATGTTCTCAATCTCATTGATTCAGGTCTTGGCATTGCAAGTGGTAGTTAGTCCATTCAACTGGACTTGTTCTGTAATGTTAAACGTTTTTCCCCAAGCTGCTTCTTCCAAGCTGCTTTCTGTTGCATTATGGTCACATACCCCAGCGTTTATAGCAATACAGGTAGTAATCCAATCACCATGGAAAGGCAGATGTTTGTCCAAGAACTGAATGGGAGATGTCCTCCATATATAATAATTTACCATTGTGCCGATTTCACCCTTGGAAATCAATACTGGGCTCCAGATTTTACATATACTGTATGTACAGATTATAATTCATACATTGCAGCACAAGGTAACGTGAGAACTTTATTACTTGCCATCCCTGGATCCCTCCTCCTAGACAACATTCTCACCTTGCTTCATGATGGCAACCAGCCCGTGTTCAGATTCACTCAGAGGTCTCTAGAGGATAGCCACAATCTCCCAGTCAATAAATGGTCTATTTGCACTTATTGATATTAAGATCAGCTTAGATTACAGCAGATTTACGAACGATATATGAAATAACGCTTTAATGTTATAAAAGGTGTTTGGTTATGTGCTTTTATAGTTCTGGTATTCAGAAATAGTGTGTGTGTGTGTGTGTGTGTGTGTGTGTGTGTGTGTGTGTGTGTGTGTGTGTGTGTGTGTGTGTGTGTGTGTGTGTGTGTGTGTGTGTGTGTGTGTGTGTGTGTGTGTGTGTGTGTGTGTGTGTGGTGGTCCACTATATTAACTACTTTTGTATTCTTAGGTGCGGGTACCCCAACAAGGACTGCCACTAACTCCAAAAAGCAGTTCACCCCCAGAATGTCTTGTAGTAATAAGATGGGATTGACCTCTGCTGACCCCATGACCCCAAGCACTGCTGAGCTTTACAGGGTTCTGAGACTGGCTCCCCCCAACAGGTAATAAGAATAATAATATATTGTATGTATTATATCATATGTTGGAACCAGTCCTTTACCCACAGGCATGTTAAGGCTGTAGGATTGATTTCTACATTGTCACAACACCTCAGAAAAGATATGTCCAGCAAAATGGTAGTGAGATTTTCTTCTATCCTACGGATGACAGATGTCCCTATTTTCTGGAGACTGTCCCCTTTTCAAAGAGTTTGTCCCTCCGAATCAGGCATTCTTGACAATTTCCCCAGGATCCCACAGTAGACAATGCACAGTGCAAGAGTTGCCCTCTTGGCAATTGCCCATCCATATTCCAAAATAGCCATGCAAGCACAAGCGGCTCCATTTTGGAATCTGGATGGATTATTGCGCAGGGTGATTGTTGAGGGGGCACTTGCTCTGGCATTGTTTACTGTGGGCTGTCGGGCTGCCAAGGACTGTTGCGCTAGTGCCTGCGGAGGCCATGGGGAGAGCCTTCAGATGCCTATATGAATTATACATAAAAAGCCCATCCGAAAGAAAAGAGAATGAATAGACCTAAAGCCTTTCATGTTGGCCTTGAGCCATCTCTAAGCCAAAGGACGAGGTAGAATCTATGCAGCAGCTACACTTATTAGTTAACTATATGTATTGGGTAGTAACTTTTTAATTGGTTATTACACTTGCACTTAATAATTTAATGGTATATAGCAGTGATGGCGAACCTTGCCACCCCAGATGTTTTGGAACTACATGATGCTCATGCACTCTGCAGTGTAGTTGAGCATCATGTAGTTCCAAAACATCTGGGGTGCCAAGGTTCGCCATCACTGGTATATAGTAACACCAGATGGGGGATATAATCACTCCCAGTCAGATGGTAGGATGCACCAAAGTATGTGGTTTCAAAATATAACCATATGAATAAAATGAACAGGAGTATAAAATTGGATGAAAACAAATGAGTTACACAATATATCAAGACTGAGAGTCCTCTGGGAAATTCACATCAACAGAATGTTCTTGAAAAACAGATTCCACACTCAAGTGATATTCCCACTTGCATAGTGTATTCTCAGTTCACTGATTAATGGTGACTTCAAATGAAAAACACCCAAGGAATAGTGATCAGTTTGGGATAGAAAGGTTCCTCCACCTGAGAAACTACTGCACTTACCAGCTGTATTGTTCTCTTTTTAGGGAGATCGCATCAGCCTGTGGCTTATACCCCAGCCAGACACCTCCTCTCCTCTGCTAGAGTTATCCTTAAATAGCCCACGGTCAGCAGTTCCCCATGTTGAAAAAGAAAGCTTCCATAGTGTAATTCAACAAACATTTAATGATAAAAAAAAATTTAAGATTACACTTACAATGTCTCAAGAATAAAATGCATTTCATAAAGATATTAGAGCCGGCCGGGTCTCGATAATAGCACATTGCTTCCAGGACTTTGCATTGTATGTGGTGACGTCAGCATGCCACTCCTCCCTACGCCGTTTCGTCACAGATGACGTCCATTTTCGGCCGGCTCGAATATCTTTATGAAATGCTTTTTATTCTTGAGACATTGTAAGTGCAATCTTAATTTTTTTTTTTTTTTTTTTATCATTAAATGTTTGAATTACACTGTGGAAGCTTTCTTTTTCAACATGGGGAACTGCTGACCGTGGGCTATTTAAGGATAACTCTAGCGGAGGAGGTGTCTGGCTGGGGTATAAGCCACAGGCGGATGCGATCTCCCTAAATAGAGATCAATACAGCTGGTAAGTGCAGTAGTTTCTCAGGTGGAGGAACCTTTCTATCCCAAACTTATCACTATTTCTTGGGTGTTTTTTCGTTTGAAGTCACCATTAATCAGTGAACTGAGAATACCCTATGCAAGTGGAAATATCACTTGAGTATGGAATATGCTTTTCAAGAACATTCTGTTGAAGGACTCTCAGTCTTGATATATATTGTGTAACTCATTTGTTTTCATCCAATTTTATACTCTTGTTCAATCATTTTATTCATATGGTTATATTTTGAAACCACGTACTTTGGTGCATCCTACCATCTGATTGGGAGTGATTATATCCCCCATCTGATATAGACATTGAGTATATGTGGACACATATTACCATACCTTTTTATTGTCTCACTTAGCGCAACTTACCATTTTTGTAATTACTATATTGTGTGTGTGTGTGTGTGTGTGTGTCTCACATTAAAGCTGCAGCAGGACTTGCTACTCCTCACACTACCTCTTAGTAGAATAGCTTACTAGACAGTGCAGTATTTTCACCTTTTACATATAGTAACGCTAATTAGTATTTTAGAGCACTGTATGATAGTGGAAATAAGTTGCACTTATTACCCTGCACTCTGTGCTGTCCTGTGCTGATCCCCTGCTGAGCAAAGCGGGCGGATGACCGGTCCGTGTCCGCTCAGTTACTGCAGAGCGGACACTGACAGAGCTCGCTCTGCTCTATGGGCGGCTGGCTGTAAACAAACTGTTTACACCCAACTGCCCTCTGATCCGCCTAGACCAGGGGTCTCAAACTGGCGGCCCTCCAGCTGTTAAACTACAAGTCCCATTATTATGCCTCTTCCTGTTTGGAGTCATGCCTGTAACTGTCAGCCTTGCAATGCCTCATGGGACTTGTAGTTATGCGACAGCTGGAGGGCCGCCAGTTTGAGACCCCTGGCCTAGATGCAGGGGGATGGATCCCCTTCATAATGTGTGTGTTTTGTTTTTTGTTTTTTGTTTTTTTGTAGCAGCCTTGGTTGGATTGGATGGTAGGTGGGTATAAACAGAAACAAGTCTGTTACCACCCCCTGGTCTATAGGGATATATGGACCATCGATCTGCCTGAAAAACTTGGCCTGATTGGATCGCCCGTGTGAAAGGGGCCTAACTCTTAATCTAATATTTAACATGAAAGCAAACGCATGTATTGCCCAAGCAAGGCAAAAGTTCACTTTTAATGCCCCCCCCCCTCCCCAGCAACACCTACTCACCTTTCTGCCCTCCCTCCATTTGGTTTAGCCATTGGGCGTGACAAGTTATCCCCCTTCCTGTCATGTGACAGTGCTGGTAATTGTCCTAGAGCTCTCAGAGTCCTGAGCAAGCTCTGACTCAGAGCTTACACAGAGCTTCCCTTTTTTTTGTTACTGTAGCCAAAGAAAAGGTGAGTATGTACTGCTTTGTTTGTCCTGCATGGTCAAAGCACAGGTTCACGTTCACTCCAGCAAGTGTTTAATCCAGACTTCACTTATTTTTATCAAAAGTATCTGTGCTGGGATCAGCAACACAATCGCTACCTCTGCACTCAAACAGATGCCAGAGGGGACAATAACTGCTTTGCAGTTTTCATACCACAAGACTCATGTGAAGGATTATGACAAGTATAATTGCTGTCTGCTGTCCAGGTCGGTGATGCCCCATAACTGTCATAGCTGTAGCCAGCAGAGCGTGGAGTCGGAGGAGGGCAGCAGCGATCGATGGAGTGACAGTCTGTCACCGAGGAGTGCCTGTAAGTGAACATTTCATTATACTCAACATTGCCTCTGGTGATGACCCAGATGATTCTTATTTCATATGTACTAGTGAGCTTTTCTTTCTTTCCCAAACGGGGACCTTTGTAAAGGGTATCTAAAAACAAAATGTAAAATATGGCAGTTTCAGTCCTTTGATGTGTAAGCTTTGTTTAGCTTAGTATTTTTTGACCTGGTAATCCTGTGAATAACCCACTTCTGTGAAAATAAAAATGAGAAACGGTGCCAATTTAAAAATCAAAGTTCTAATGCAGCACCAAAAATTAGTGAAAATGAATAAAGCATGAAATGGTGAAAAAGGGTGCAAATAGACCAGTATAACGTGTGTGTGTGTGTGTGTGTGTGTATATATAGAGATAGATCTTATGAAGATCGTAAGCTAAGTAGCCCGAAACATAATCCATACATATCTGTATGACTTTGTCTGGAATGATTATTGTAACGAGCCCCTTGCTCGCTCGGTTCCACTCTCCCGACACCTCTGCTGCTATAGAATCAGACTGCAGATCGCAACATCTGATTACTCTGTCATTCAATGCTCCGGGATTAGAACTACAGCTATGTGCCGTTCTAACCCAGTTGTGATAGCTCAGAACAAACACCAGGCAGGCTGTATGTAAGTTCAACCAGGAATCTCCTTTATTGCAAAATACAGGCTCTTTTATACACTAAAAGAGGAGGTGCTGCTCATATTACTCTAACAATACAGCTATAACCTAATTAACATGAGCTAATTAACTAATCCCTTTAGACAGCCTAGATGACTCAGACATGACCTTTAGGCCAGACTGGCCATCTTGTAGTTCAGAAAATCCAATCAACATTATCACAATAGCAGAGTTAATTAAACACAAACAACAATGGGGATCTAATGACTCTTAGATCCCATACTAGAGACTTATTTACAATACACATTTTAGCAGACAACAGACAGGTAGCTGGAATTGATGACATTAGCATTTAACAGTAGGAGTCCCAATGGTATGAATCAGTCACTATTCCAATATGGCAAATCCAGGGTCCCCAGAGTCTGTGTCCTGGGGGCCCAGGACCCGAATCCACAGTAATACCACCTCAAGGGTCCCCAGGCATACAGCTCACAAAGAACACCGTTCCCCCAAATGCCAGGGCCCACGATCGATCAGCAAGAGGCTAGCATACAGTCCCCTCCAAGTCTCTCTCCCGGCTAGGTCTGTCACAATTATGTCTGCTTTGTAATCTTCCTTCAAGACTTGATGAAATAAAGCAACAAAGATTTTTAAGTGCAGCAACCTTTTGGATTTTCTTCTTTATATATAAGGCCGGTGGGAAGACCTGTTTGCTGGCACTATACTCAACGCTGGGTGTGGTTCTCCTTCACAAAAAAATTATATTATATATATATATATATATATATATATATATATATATATATATATATATATATATATATATATATATATATATATATATATATATATATATATATATATATATATATATATATATATATATATATATATATATTATATATTATATTTTCTCCAACACCGTGCCTCCTAAAGTGCTGTGTGCTTAAAATCTTGACGGGGGGAAAAAAGTACTTCACCCGAAGTGACATATAAATGTGCTCACCAAGATTCACTTGCGCTGGTTGGGGAGACCTCCCCTAGGTGGTGTCTCTGTTGGCAAGCCTCTCAGTAGGTTAATCCTCAGATGTAAATGGGGGAAGCATGATAGCGGGAGACCTCATAGCGTAAAACCGTATGATTTTATTCAGCAATAAAAATAAACCTAGATGAACTCACATTTTTATGGTGCCTATATCCTGGCACCTGGTATATGCCGCATATGTGAATCGGGGGGGGGGGGGGTTTGGCTGGTGTGTATTAGATTCTGCGATTCGTGGCTTGGCCCGTTACCTGGAAGTGACACAGGCTGAAGTATTGTCGCAATGACACAATCAAGTCTAAACGTGTTTCAGCCAATCAGAAGGGCCGTCATCAGGAAGCGGAAGTAAACCCATCTATTTTAACAGTTTCAAAAAAGTTACTATAACTGTCATATTGGTTGTGCTCTCAGCCTGTCAAACCATCCAATGGCTGGTGTCCTAACTGATCACGTGCAGTTGAAGTATAACAAAGGCCAAGATGGCCACTTCCTTGGCTGAAAACGATAGGAAGGTTTACTTCCACTTTATAGCTGGCATGAGAGTCTTTGTTGTGATCTTTGATAAATAATAACTTTGCATTTAAAATTGGCTTGCAGTCAGGGATGACTTGTTTTGAAGCTCTTATGTATAATTAATGTCCATAGTCTGGGCACCTTTTTAAAGAGAAACTCTGGAAGCTGCGCAGATGGCCATGTTGGTAGAGGCAAGACTTTACTTCCCTAGGTCAGATCCTTCCGGCCAGGAGAGCAGTGAGCTGAATGATGGTGACATCACAATCTTACTCCCAAGAACACTGAGAAGAACAGTTGGAGGCCGCAGTGCCTTAGGTCTCACACTGCAGATGTACAGCTATGAGGCCTATAGGCACAGGAGTGCCTAGGTACAGTCCAATACTAGAAAGTATGCTGTGTTTTTTTTTTTTTTGTTTTTTTTTTGGAGGAATTTCAGACAAAAGGTACCTTTTTTGCAAGGTACTGCTTGAGCACAATTCTGATGTTCCCCGTTTCAGAGCACATCTTTTGAATTCAGGTCCACTTTAAGGCGTCTCAAATAATATGTCTGAATTGGTCCACTGCAAAGGTTCAAAATTGCATTGCAAAAATGACTGTAGGAGAATGAAAGTTCAACTATAAGGCAATCCAGTCAGCGATTAAAGACCGATAAAGCCACTGCTGTGATTGTAATTTTTCTATTCCTCCTTTTTTTTTTTTTTTTTTTTTTTCAGCTCCAGAGTTGCATCCCCTTCCTCATTCTGTTGCACCCTTCAAGCAAAGCATGACTCCATATCTTTGTCACAGACCCACGCCAGTGAGTGTGCCCAGAAGCCATGTTGACCCGCGGACCCCCAGCTCTGCAGAGCTGTTCAGGGTACTTCGTCTAACTCCTACTGAAAGGTATAAAAATCAGGACCCCCGAATCTGACAACCAACATTTATGAAAAGGCAACTGATGAAACAGACTTGTTATAGATTATTGAACCACACTAATCTATGTATTCTGTGGCAGATGTATGCACTGCCATTTCTCGAGGCCAACAATTTGAATGGTGATTCCTACACAATCTTGTGGTCGAGCTGTCTGCAACTGGTGCAGCAGGTGTGAATGGGAAGGGTGGTGCAGTCCTCTGGCTGTCAGTTATGTGACCAGATGTCTAGGATTTTTTTGATCATGAGATCTCTGGAGGGAAGGATCAGATCTGCCCATTTTAGCCAAGATCAAATGCCTAGGCATTTGGACACTTGACTGCAGTGGCATTGTGGAGCATGGGTTTTCTGCAACACTGGTAGTGATTTTAGGGCTTTCCTTAAGAGTATCACTTTCGTGGGTAGGAAGGGTTTGCATTTGATGACAGATCTGCCTTTAAGGGCAGAATGGACTTTTTTTTTTTTTTTTTTTTCTTGTTCAGATCCGCTGGAGGCTAGGTTCACACCTAAGATGAATGCAGATGACAGCAGGGGTCTGCTGCATTCCTTGTCCTTCGTTTTCAGAGACTAATCGGGTCTGAATTTGTGCCTGAATTCAGACCTGAAACAGAGCCAAAGACTCACGGGACCTCTGGGTAATCTACTCCACAACCGCCCCCGAGATATGTGAACGGGCTCCATTGAGAGCCGGTGACAATCTCCTGTCGCGTGAATTGGATGTGGAGAAATTCACAGAAGTGTGAAACCAGCTTCACTGAGGAGTGGCAAATCTAAGCGGTAAAATCCAGATTGTGTATTTGGCAACTGAGGGCACAGAGTTTATTTTATTTATGAAATATTACTGGCTTAGATCAAGGGTCCCCAAACTTTTCAGCATCAGGGCCACATTTTTACAAAGATTTGGGGATTGGAAAAAACTGTTTTATAAATTGAGCTTGTCCCTCTAAATCAGGGTCAGGAAAGCAGTGGTGACCATAGACAGCCTCTGCTGACCTGAATCCTCAATTTGTGCATATTGAGCATATGCCAGTGACCGTAGTTGGGAGACCCCCTGGCCTGGATTATGTGGATGCATTTAGATCTTCTATTGAGTTTAAGTGCTGCTCTATGAAATGTGGAGCAAAAGCTAGTTGCCTATAGCAACCAAGTCAGTTGTTCCCTTTTTAATTATCTAAGAAAATTAAACCTATACGCTAGTTGCAATGGGCAACTGCTCTATCTTTTTTTTAACTGATCGCCTGCAGTTTTGTATATCAGTTGCTTTCTGACTTTTTATGCTTCTATTACCAAGTTGTTTAATATGATAAATATTATTTTCTTTTGCAGTGCACATTCAGGGAAGAAGAGGCGTGGAGATACACTGTGGAAGTCGGTTGTACACCACTCTCACCGCAGGGCCAGCCTCTCCAAGCTGAATGAAGCTCCATGTTGTCATGAGACTGTAAAGTATAATGAGAGTGTGCCAAGGTGTCCTCACGAGGTGACTGGAGATGGTTATGAGACAGACTCTCTGCATTCTGATGACATGGGACATACCATGGATCAGGGAGATACTCCAACAAGTGAAACACATTCCCTACCTAGAGAAGAATCAGAGTTTTTCAATAATGATTCTTTATATAGAGTGACACCTCTTCAGGAGACCTCCCACCTCCACCTAGGAGGGCACATACCCAACTTTGGGGACCCTGACTATTACAGCCAACTGGCCTATTTCCACAGCAAAGGCGTGTGGCCGTGCGAAGAGTTGGGTGAACAGAGATCCAGCAATGGGATTCATTCTAATAGTATCCAAAAGGGTAATCCCAAGGAGAGCCTCCAACCCAAAGATCGGTATAGAAGTCTGTCACGGGACACTCTGCACCCTAGCGACACCCGTAGAAGTAGATCTGCAGAAAGTAGTCATTCCAGCACTGAGTGCAGAAGCAGATCAAGGGAGAGAACTCACTCTAGAGAACAATGTCGAACACGGTCAAAGGAAGATATTCAGCGTCGACACAGCCTCTGCCACATTCCAAGGCCAGTAATTCATTTTGAGGATGAGTGTCAAAACAGGGTCCCTCATCATAGCAGCACAAAGAGGAGGAAGTCGCTGGAATCTCTCCAACACAAACATGGCCAGTCTAGAGGGGCCCCGTACATTACAGGAACCTGTAGCAGTCGATCAGCACACCGTAGGTCATCTCAGCACCATAGGGAATCTTTGTATACCTCTGGCCCTGGACGTTCCCCTTTGCACTTGCGCCGATCTTGCCCCTCTGCCCGTAACACAGACCTTTGGGCTTCTGAACAAGTTGCTGCCTCCAACCTTTGTGCTGACCTGCTGACACAGTTCTTGGACTGCTCTTTTTAAGTGACCTCTTCCAGGCACGAAGAGGAAGAAGTGTTAAAGTGAATGTATAGCCAATTTTATTTATTTTTTTGGATAGCACGTGGTAGGGTTAGAGACCTTGTAATGGTTTTTATTATGGCATAGCCACTGAGATTCATCCTCTCTAGGTCTGGTGACCTCCATTTACTAAGATAGGATTTTACAGTTTTAAAAAGACCAGAACAAGAGGTGTGGGGTAAAACAATGTGCGTACTTTGCCCAGTGCCAACTGTCTAAGATACAGTGACCACCCTTTTGGAGTGATTCCCTTACTTCCTCTTGTGTCTCCAGGACAGGAAGTGAAGGTTTATCACCTCAAAGGGACATAGACAGGAATACGTTGATAAGGGTTTTTAACGCTTTTTTTTTTTTTTTTCTTTACTAAAGTTTTGGCTATACATATACTTTAAGACCTGAATTTTAACTTATTTTAAACCAGTTAGAATAAAAAATTACATTTTCCATAGGTGGTTCTGTGTTTTGTGTAATATTCACTTAATTCACTGACCCCCTACCCTGAAAATAATGCACTTGCTTGCTGTGGTGTGAGGACTTTTGTCTCACAAGTTTCTGTAATTTCTGAGTGTGTAAAATTTGAACTGTCTGGAAAAGGATTGATATGTTGTATTTAAATAAGAGCACTTTTGGCTTTAACACTGTGAATAATTGTCAGAGCACACAATTATGTAAATTATGTGTATGAATAAAATTACTTGGTTGCTAATGGTTTGGGTGACTTACTAGTCGATGAGGTTGCTGTAATATACATTGGAACGCTGAAGGTCCTCAGATCAGACAACAAAATACACGTGCTGCAGCAAAAGGAATGTGGGGAAGCTCAGCATTGTCGTGTTAAGTTTTTCCCAAAGACCGTAACTAAACCTGTCATTTGAGAGACACGGGCTACCATTATTAAAAAAGCTATTTGCATGGCTGCGTGCCGCTTTAGTACTTCTGTGGTCAAAAAAAATTGGAGTCTTCAACTCCAAACTTGTTCTACACAATCCACAAATTTCATCCCACAAAGCATTTAGGACTGATGGTAAACATGGAACTGGCTCTTTAAGTGCCCACTGTCGTGTAATATAATCCCACTAAGAGTTATTCATAAATCCAAATAAAATGGCTTAAAAACCTTTTATGAAGTCTTGTGACAGTACAAATTATCTGTAATCCACAATCTTGAATGTGAAGAGAAGGCTAAAGCCAGGGCCGTCTTCAATTTTGATTGGTCCCTGGAAAAACCTTTCTTTGGGCCCCCCTATCAATTCTGAGACCTACCAAAAAAAAAGCAGGTTGACTCAAAATCAGTTTACTGCAGCAGATCACGCAGCGATTGCCAGAGGTTACAGCCTATCATTACTGCTCACTGACTGGTTGGTTGTTAGAGGTTACAACACTGAATTTCTGCTTGCCAATTGGTTGATTAATGGCACATTATTACTACTCACTGATTGGTTGCTACAGGTTACAGCACATCATTACCACTCACTGAGCAGTGGAGCAATCCCAAATAGTTGAGCAAGTGGCACATTAATACACCTACTACAGGAGAGCGTCAGACCTGAAACTTTCTACAGGAGAGCGTCGGACTGCAAACATGCTACAGGAGACGGTCAGAACTTTTTAGCAATGCACAGGTTTACAGTTAAATTACACAGCTCAGGGTTTCAGGATGGTAGTCAGGCATTATATGGGTGTAAATACCTGGCCAGTCAAACTCATGATATACATTCAGAGGTCTGGAGGTGGGGCTTCCACACTCTGCTCTCGCTATAGCTGTTCCCTGCCAAGCATACAGTCTGCGTGGGGTTAGAGCAACAGTGGCGCTTCCGGTCCTGCCCCCTCTCTGCTGGCTGGCTCGGGAATACAGCCTCCCATATCCTCTGTGCGATCTGCAAAGCCCTCATTGGGGGCCCCAATTCGCGGGTAGTGCGGGCTCAAATGGCAGCTGCTTTGGGCATGTGAAACTGCTAAGGTGCTGACGCTTGCATATAACAGCAGTAGTGATGGTGTATGATACCTTTTTGGCTCAGAAGGAACTTCCCAGGAACTGGTGCAGATGCATCTCAAACCATTAGAATATCATCAAAAAGTTAATTTCCCCAGTTGTCTTCCAGGACAGCCCTTGAGAGATGGAGTCCCTCCCATCGACCCAGGAAACACATTGCCAAACAGTTCAAAAGGCGGTCCCTGGTCAGTCATTTGTGTTACCTCCGTTGGAGGAACATGTTGCCAGGAACCAGGAGAAGGACTCTATCTCTCAGGGGCTGCCTGAGGGGAGCGGAGCCGCACAGGGGGACCGGGTCCTATCCAGCGGCGCCAACTAGTCTTACCTTAAAAATCTTGGGGCTCGGGTACCGTCCAGCTGACTAGGAGCAGACCCGCTACCCCCCTCTTTCCAGTGCCGAGGTGTGCCATGGACAGGTCGGCGCAGGTTCCCACCAGGAGCGGTGCAGATGGGTTCTTCCATAACAGCTCCTTGCTACAATAGCGGTGGGGGTCGGAGACGCCGAGCGTCATTTCCGGCGGAACCACGTCATCCTGTGTGCCGAGACTTCCAGTTCCGGGTCTCTACAGGCACAAGGAGGAGGGGAAAGCCCACGCTGAGGCCTACAAGTCCGGACTAGCGGCGCGACCCCGGGCCTGAGGGGGACCATGGAGGCAGGCACCAGCCAAACCCAGGTAGGCTGCTGGGCAAGCCCTTACTGTGGTTTTTTTCTGGGGTTTGGTTGTAAGGCTGGGATTTGTAGTACCCCCATGGTGGTGGTTACCTCACAGTCCCGGGTGGATGCAGTGGTGGTTGCAGCACAGGTGTTTTTATGAGAGTTAAAAAGGTTTTCTGATGCTAAAATAGTTTATTCTTTATTTTAGGGTAAGGAAGCTCCAAGGGAAGACAAGTCAGGCCGCAAAAAATGCCCTAATTGTGGAAATAAGTTGTCCTCAGGCTCTAACAAAGCCTTATGCAAGCAGTGTATTGCAGGCTTACTTAAAACAGAGGCAGACTCTCCCTTGGCGAAATTCCTTGGCTCATTTAAGGATGAAATGGCATCAACCTTTAAATCTCTCCGCGACTTAATCGCAGATGTAGGCACGTCTGCTTCCACCAGTAAAGCAGCTGTGATTTCCTCCTCACCATGCCTTACAACACCCAGTTCTGAGGAGCCCCGTACAGTCAGGGAGCATAGCCCCGTGTTAGTTAGCCCTGAATCCTCTGACGCAGATTCAGATGAGGATTAGGCTGTAGCTAACAAAGCCGCAAAATACAAGCTGTCTCTGGAGGATGTAGACGAGCTGTTGAGCGCTATTTTTATGATACGCTGGAAATTGATGAGGAAGAAACTCAATTGACCAGACATGATAAAATGTATGAGGCTCTGGGGAAAAAGAAAGCTAAGGTACTCCCTATACATAATGTGCTTCCTGACCTTGTCCGCAAGGAATGGGCCGAGCCAGACAAAAAGGTCTTCTTCCCGAATTCCCTAAAAAGGAGATTCCCCTTTGATGAGAGCCCAGAGGCGGTCTGGAATAAAAATCCTAAACTAGACGCCCCTCTGTCCAAAGTCTCAAAACAGTCTGACCTTGCTTTTGAGGATATGGGTCATTTAAAGGACCCAATGGACAGGAAAACAGACATAGTCTTAAAGAGGGCCTGGGATGCTTCTATGGCAGGTTTAAAACCAGCTCTGGCCACTTCATGTGTTGCCAGGAATCTGGAGTTCTGGTTAGCCCAACTGGAAGAGCATCTAAAGGCAGGCACGCCTAGGGGGGAGATCTTAAAAACCTTCCCTATGCTTTTTAAGGCAACAAGTTTCATCTCGGACGCCTCCACTGATGCCATAAAATTTACGGCTAAAACAGCGGCGCTTTCTATCGCAGCCAGGAGGTCAGTCTGGTTGAAAACTTGGGTGGGAGACACAGCGTCTAAAACACGCTTGTGCAGTGTCCCCTTTACAGGAGACTTGGTCTTCGGGCCTGAACTAGATACCGCCTTGGAAAGAACGGCGGATAAAAAGAAAACCTTTCCCATTAAAAAGAAGAATGTTTTCGTCCCTCAAAGGAACCCTCCAAGTCAGAGAAGGAGTTCAAACCCAAAAAGCATTGGACAGGACAAAAAGGGAAAGGAAAAGGGGGCATACTTTTTAACCGCCCCAATTCAAACCCTAAACCCCAGTGACATCAGGGTCCCGGTGGGAGGAAGATTAATGAACTTTCTCCCACAGTGGGAAAAGATAACCTCAAACGAGTTTGTCTTGAACATTATAAAAAGAGGGTATGCGTTGGAGTTTCACAGCGATCCACCCTCAAAGTTTCTTGTGACAGCTTCCAAGACACTCAGAAAAGGCCTTGCCTCTGTTAATAGGGGAAATGGTGGATCAAGAGGTATTGACACCAGTCCCTATTCAGGAACAGGGGGACGGTTTTTACTCGCACATTTTTGTGGTAAAAAAGCCGTCCGGGAAGTTCAGACTAATCATGAACCTCTGAACCGCTCCATCCGATGCAAGAAATTTCGGATGGAGTATTTACTCAATAAGGAATCTTCTCCAAAAAGAGGTGTTCATGGCTACCCTGGATTTAAGGGACGCCTATCTGCATATTCCAATAAGGAAGGAATGCCAGAAATTTCTTCGGATGGCAATTCAGATGGACACAAAAGTTTATCATTTCCAGTGCAGAGCACTTCCTTTCGGACTGTCGTCCTCCCCGAGAATCTTTACCAAGGTTCTCGGGGAGGCATTAGTTCCGTTAAGACTACAGTCAGTCACGATTATTCCATATCTAGACGACTTACTCCTCACGGCCCATTCGGAGAAGCAACTTCTTCAGGACTTAAGAGTTGACACAGCTCAACCTGAGGCAGTTGGGGTGGATAGTCAGTCTGGAAAAGTCCAAGACTACCCCAACACAGGAAATTTTGTACTTGGGGTACAAGATCCTGTCAGTGGAGCAGAGGATAGTCCTGCCAGAAGAGAAGATCTTGAATCTAAGCCACAGAATGTCTTTTCTTCAAAGCAGCGCCAAGTGTACAGTGAGGGAGGTGATGTCGATCTTAGGACTGATGACAGCAGCCATTCCAGCTGTACAATGGGCCAGGTTCCACCAAAGAGACCTTCAGAGGTTTCTGCTGGAACAATTAAAAGACAGGGATCTGGAAGAAGAGGTTTCAATCCCCACCAGGGTAAAGCGCTCCCTCTGGTGGTGGAAAGACTCAGAGAATTTGAACAAAGGGGTTCTCTGGATCTCTCCCGTCACATCCATACTAACTACGGATGCGAGCAGCTGGGGGTGGGGAGCCCACCTCAACTCAGATTGGGCTCAAGGCAGGTGGACGGCAGAGGAGAAGCTCCTCTCGTCCAATTGGAAAGAGCTAACAGCGGTCCTCAGGGCTCTGTTATTCTTTCAGAATGCAATACAAGGCCATCATCTACAGGTCCGTTTAGACAATATGACGGCTGTAGCTTATATAAACAGGCAAGGGGGCACCAGAAGTCGTCGACTAATGCTGGTGGCCAGTCGCATGTTTCTATGGGCAGAATCCAATCTGGCATCTATCTCTGCAGTTCACCTGAAAGGGGAACTCGACAACACGGCAGATTTCTTGAGTCGACAACGAGTGTCGAATCAAGAATGGTCTCTACACCCAGATGTGTTCAAATATATAGCAGCTTACTGGGGAAAACCAGTAGTGGACCTGTTTGCAAGCAAGGAGAATGCAAAAGTTCCAAATTTTTGCTCGCTACACCCAGGAGATCAGCCCTGGGCAGTAGACGCCTTACAGACCCCATGGACCTTCAGTTTAGCGTATGCGTTTTCCTCCGCTTCACCTCATCCCGAGAGTTTTAGCGAAGTTTCTAGTAGAGGATACGTGTCTAATCTTAGTGGCACTGTTTTGGTCCAAGAGACTATGGTTCACAACGTTGCTACGGTTGACGGACCAACCTCCTCTGAGGCTTCCCTGCAGACCAGACCTTCTGTCGCAGGGACCTCTCTTTCATCCACAAGTATCCATGCTGAACCTCTCAGTGTGGTTACTGAGGAGGAAATTTTGAGGAGCAAGGGCCTGACTGACAGAGTGATTCAGACCCTGCTACAGAGTAGAGAACCTGTCACTCAGGCCATTTACAGGAAGGTCTGGAGAAAATTTAACAGCTGGTTGAACAGCCGAGGTGAGGTAAACACGGATACAGCAAATATCCTGCAGTTTCTCCAGGAGGGGATAGACAAAGGGCTAACTCCTAGTACTATTAAGGTCCAGATAGCGGCCTTAAGTGTGTACTTAGAGAAAAGGTTGCAAGAAGACCCTTTCATTGCTAGGTTCTGTAAAGCAATCTCCAGACGCAAACCAGTTAGAATTAACATCGCCCCATCCTGGGATCTATCAGTCGTTCTAAAGGCATTTTTGGGGTCACCTTTTGAACCTATCTCAGAGGCCTCTCTAAGACTAGTCACTTTCAAGACCGTACTACTTGTGGCAATCACTTCAGCACGCAGAGTTAGTGAAATCCAAGCTCTCTCTGTCAGAGAGCCCTTCCTCCAAATTCTGGAAGACAGAGTCATCCTAAAGACGGACCCTGGGTTCTTACCAAAGGTGGCATCTAATTTCCATAGGTCACAAGATATTGTCCTCCCTTCTTTCTGTCAGAAGGCTTCAAACGAGAAAGAAAGGCGTTTTCATTTATTAGATGTGAGGAGGTGTATCCTAGAGTATCTTAGGGTACCCAATCCATTTAGAATCTCAGATTCACTCTTTGTTCTTTTTTTCCGGACAATGTAAGGGGCAAAAAGCTTCAAAAGTCACCATAGCTAGGTGGATTAGGATAGCTATAGCAGAGGGCTATAAGACAGTAAACAAAGATCCTCCGGGGGGTATTAAAGCCCACTCCACAAGGGCATTATCAGCATCCTGGGCAGAAAGAGCTGGTGCCACCCCGGAGCAAATATGTAAAGCAGCCACGTGGTCAAGCTTTTCCACCTTTACAAGGCATTATCGACTAGACTTAATGTCCAGTCAGGATCAGGCTTTTGGGAGAAAAGTTCTCCAAGCCGTGGTCCCCCCCTAATCTGGTGAGTACTTGGGGATCCTCTCAAGGGCTGTCCTGGAAGACAACTGGGGAAAACTGGAGTTAGACTTACCGGTAACCTCTTTTCCAGTGGTCTTCCAGGACAGCACGATCCCACCCTTTTTTGATTATGTGAATGTATTAACATTATTACCTGTTATGGTTATGTTTTTGCAGTTCCATCCTTCGGTTCTTGGTGAATGACTGACCAGGGACCTGAGGGACCACCTTTTGAACTGTTTGGCAATGTGTTTCCTGGGTCGATGGGAGGGACTCCATCTCTCAAGGGCAGTCCTGGAAGCCCACTGGAAAAGGAGTTACCGGTAAGTCTAACTCCAGTTTTCAGTAATTAAATTCAAGAAGTGAAACTCTTATTATATAGATTCATTACACACAGTGATATTTCATTCTTTTAATTTTGAGGATTATGGCTTTTTTAGTAAAAATCCAAAATTCAGTATCTCAGATAATTTAGAATATTGTGAAAAAGTTCAATATTAAGCTCACGGGGGGTTATTTACGAAAGGCAAATCCACTTTGCACTACAAGTGCAAAGTGCACTTGAAATTACACTTGAAGTGCAGTCGCTGTAGATTTGAGGGGGGCATGCAAGGTAAATAAAAAAACAGCATTTTAGCTTGCACATGATTGGATAAAATCAGCAGAGCTACCCCTCAGATTTACAGCGACTGCACTTTGCGCTTGTCCAAAGTGGATTTGTCTTTTGTAAATAACCCCAATGGCGTCACACTCTACAGGTTTTGATTTAATTAGCTGATTAAAGGTTTCCTGAGCCATTAAATGGTCTCAGTCTGGTTCAGTAGGTTACACAATCATGGGGAAGATTGCTGACTTGACAGTTGTCTAGAAGACAGACATTGACACCCTCCACAAGGAGGGTAAGTCCCCAAAGGTCATTGCTAAAGAAGCTGGCATTCAGAGTGCTGTATTCAAGCATATTAATGGATGGTTAAGTGGTAGAAAAATGTGCACAAGCAACAGAGATAACTGCAGCCTGGAGAGGATTTTGAAACAAAGGCCATTCAAGAATTTGGGGGAGATACACAAGGAGTGGACTACGGCTGGTGTCAGTGCTTCAAGGGTCACCACACAAAGACGTATCCAGGACATGGGCTACAACGGTCACGTTCCTTGTGGCAAGCCACTCCTGAACCAGAGACAACATCAGAAGCGTCTTACCTGGGCTGAGGAGAAAAAGGACTGGACTGTTGCTCAGTGGTCCAAAGTCCTCTTTTCGGATTAAGTAAATCTTGCATTACATTTGGAAATCAAGGTCGAAGAGTGGAGAGGCACAGAATCCGATGATATCTGCTGGTGTTTGTCCGCTGTGTTTTATCAAATCCAAAGTCAGCGCAGCCTTCTATCAGGAAATTCTAGAGCACTTCATGATTCCCTCTGCTGACCATCTTTATGGAAATGTGAATTTCATTTTCCAGCAGGACTTGGCATCTACCAAAAGTACCAATACCTGGTTTAGTAATCATGGTATCACTCTGCTTGATTGGCCAGCAAACTTGTCTGACCTAAACCTCATTTGAGAATCTGTGGGGTATTGTAAAGAGGAGGATGAGACACCAGACCCAACAATGCAGACAAGCTGAAGGCCGCTATCAAAGCAACCTGGGCTTCCATAACACCTCAGCAGTGCCAAAAGCTGATCGCCTCCATGCCACGCCACTTTGATACAGTAATTCATGCAAAAGGAGCCCAAACCAAATATTGAGTGTATACTGTACATGGACATACTTTTCAGTAAGCCAACATTTCTGTATTAAGAATCTTTTTTTTTTTTTTTTTGGATACTTCCCTGGTCATGTGACTGGTGAATGACTACTATGCCTCGGCACAGTCACAGGGAAGTAGGTCACCTGCTCCCTCACACCCAGAAGTGCTGGTTATTCTCACTGAGGTAAAGCATAGGTAAGGAGAGTAAAAAAGAAAAAAAGAGGCTGGGGGTGCCTTTGCAGAGACACGGTCACTTGGCCCTGCATGGGCAAGGTGACAACTTATTTTTAAGTAATGGCAGCTCTAATATTTCTTTGCAGGTTGTTCTTTTACTGGTCAAAAGAAAAAGTAGAGTCCTCTTTTCCCATAGTCTTCTTAAGAATTTCATTTACTGCTTAAAACCATAAAAAAAAATGTCTTGCTCAACTCTATGTGAAAATAATTTATTTCTAGTCATTTTTCTATCCCAACCATGATAATGAGGTGACAATAAGGCATACATAAAAACTGGAAGATGAAGTGCTTGATGAAAAATATCACCGGCCAGAATGCTATAGATAATCTCTCCAGCCAGAGTGCTATATACAGCTACCTGTCAAAAAGAGGTTTTGGGCATTTTTACTGACATGACTTGCATGACAAATTGCCGTCTGCTAGAGATCATGCATAGAAGTTGCATTTTTGGTTTTGGGTTTAAACATTTTAAATTAATTGTGGTATTCAAAGTTCTCAGATCAAGAGAGGGGGAGTTTGGGACTTTTAAATGAGGCACATTAAATGTACCTCCATCCCGGCTACGAGTACGTAAAAAGAAGAGGGTTTTTCACATCTTTTTATATATTTTTTCCAGAACACCACACTTGCAATCCTCCCTACACATGTGGAATGTGCTGTGGCAGTCGGGCATGCCATGTGGGTGTTTTCCTGGCTGGGGTGGGTTCCCCAGTGCCTCAGCTGCGGAACAGACAACCATTTGGGGTCCTATCTTCCTAACTGCCAGCCAAGTACAGTGTTTTAGCCGACCCATGAGTATAGATTTCTTTCTCCCCATGAGGTCTTTTCTCCCCTTTAAAGTGTAAGTAAACCCTCCTATCGTTTTCAGCCAAGGAAGCTGCCATCTTTGCCTTTGTTTAATCTACAACTGCCATGATGCTTCAGTTATGACACCAGCCATTGGATGGCTTGACAGTTTGGTTGAGAGCACAACCAATGGGAGTGTTACATTTCAACCGTTTTATGGATGGGTTTACTTCCGCTTTAAAGGGGTAGGACATAATAATTAATATTACATATCCATTTGTATTTACAGTTTACTTCTGTACCCAACTCCTGATGAATGGCAGATAGCCCTGAAACGCGTCGAGTTTCCATGGGGTGCTCAGTCAAGCCTGGCTCACTACCTATTCACTGGCCCATATATATCTTTTATACATTCAAAATTCATTGAGTAGTATGTAACCACTCATGTGCATGTGCATCTATCTTACAGCAGCTCTTTTGAATATGGGTTACCAATGCCTGCTAATAGAAATACCTTGCATTATACTTTATTAATATTTACTATCTCTTATGTGCTGCCAAGTTGACATATATGTATCTATTACGTTTATGCCATGTGTATGTGTAGATATATGAAAATACTTTTTTATCTGTTTTATATTATTGTTACAAATAAATAATGTTTACCAACCATTCTACATCCACAAGTCAATTGCCTCATTTAAGGTCCCACATTCCCTCTTCTTTTTACGTACAAAGTTCACTGATCGGGTTATACTTGTTACAATGTGATCCAATATCTGCCATCCTTAAAGCATCTACTCCCTACGTCCACTTTAATTTCCAAAACAACCACCCACCTACCCCCCAGAACTGCCTGGCAATTCTTTACAGATGCTTCTGATACATTTCTGTTATGGGTAAAGCCCGTTGAGCCAAGGGACCCGCCATTTTTATATATTTCTAAAGGGGCTTCCATAGCAAGATCCTCTCCTGGATATTTCATTCAACCTCCTCCATCACAGCCAGGTATAGAGGTCTTACTCTTCCTGTTTTATTCTTTATAAAGTGACTTAAGAATCCACCAGCAGGTCCTTGATGCCCAGTTAGTAACCCCCAGCTGTATACAGCTCACAAGTACCCTGCATCTTGGCATGTGCGTCTTTGCTTGTGCTAGTTACATGGCATGTTGGGCACCAAAAGGGAAAGAAAAGCAGACTGCAGTGGCTTGCCGTTTATATTCCTCTGAGATCAAAGAACAGATGTGGGGGGGATTGATACACAATCTTCCAGAACTCTAAATGATACATATTATTGAGGACACTTCATTTATCTGTGCGCCAAGGTGCTATCTTTGTATAGAGATGCCACTGTATCGCCCTTGGGGGTATGTTGGGGACCATACCCGAGGCCTCTATTTAGAAAGTTGACCACCACTGACGTAAACCCTTGTAACAGTCATGGCAGGTGGGTGGAGATGGGAACTCAGTTGCAGATACATGACTGTAAAGATTTAAGAATCCTGCTCATCAACCCAACATGGATGTATAAGTTTTGGATCAATTGCCCCTTTAAATTATTACCTGGGAATTTAGAAAACTGGTGACTTAGGCTGGGTTCACATATATGCAATGTGGATGCAGGTTTTCTGCATCCAATTCGCGTGATTGGCTCTCAATAGAGCCGGTTCACACAGGGCCAGGGCGGATTGCAGAAGGGTCCTGTGCATGTCTGGGTCTGGTTCAGGTGCAAATTCAGGCAAAAATTCGGACCTGAGCCGGTGAACAGACACGCACCGGACCCCAGGCACGAACCCGCGGCCGCACATATGTGAACCCAGCCTCAAGAAGAGCTGATGAACACAGGAACTGATAAACATTGGCCAAAGATTTTATATATATATTCTCCCTGCCAGGAGGGGGCAGTACAGCATAAAACAAAAAAATAAAATACAGTCTATGAACCAGGTAATAAAACTAATAGAGAGAGAAAAATCAGAATCTGGCTGGGCTTTCTCTACGATGATCAGGTCATTGTGGGTCTTTTTATTTTCACAGCTTCCTTCGTCTAAGGCTCAGACGGCAGTGGCGTCTCGTCGGATTTCCGCACCAGTTCTGGTTCATCTTCTCCATCTTGTGGGGGGTGGACCAGGACTTTGTCAAGGATGCCAAACGCCTGAGCTTCTGTAGGGCTCATATATCGATCTCTCTCCATCACAGACTCTGTAGGAGAAAATATATTCTAGAACAGACTGTACAGCAGGGAGCTCATTATACTGTGCCATGAAAGGCTGCAGCTGGTTGCTATCAGAAATGACAGTTCTTCTGCATAGGATGTCAGTAATAGAAACCATCGTTTGGAAGGTGCATGTATTTTTTTTTAAAATTGTTCAAAGGGTTTTTAGGGCTCATTCACGCCTGCTTTGGCCTCTTAAGAGCAATCTGCATTTAACAGGTAAGTGAGGTGGCATTGTACTGTCTCGCTTTAACACCCACACTAGCACAAAACTACATATATTTGCTGTGCCCCACGTAAGCCCCGTTCACTTGAAGGGGGTTGCACTTGTCTGGTACTTCACCTGCCGAAAGTGACAACTAGTAGAACTCCTGCCGTGACTGTGAAGCAAAAGCATTGGGGCTGCGGTATGTGTTCCTCCAGGCTGCTGCCTCTGCAGCTAAAAGGGGGGCAATAAAAATACAACTCAACCACGGGGTTTCTACCGCCCCTCAACCATTAGCATGAATGAGCCCTTAAGACCCCTTTCACACTGGGGCGCTTTTCAGGCATTTTAGCGCTAAAAAAAAGCACCTCTCAAGCCACCCCCAGTGTGAAAGCCCAAGTGCTTCCACACTGGGGCGGTGCGCTTGCAGGACAGGAAAAAAAAAAATCCTGCAAGCAGCATCTTTGGCGGCAGGAGTTGGCCCACCCTTTGCAGCTATAACAGCTTCAACTCTTCTGGGAAGGTTATCCAGAAGGTTTAGGAGTGTGTCTATGGGAATGTTTGACCATTCTTCCAGAAGTTCATTTGTGAGGTCAGGCACTGATGTTGGACAAGAAGGCCTGGCTCGCAGTCTCCGCTCTAATTCATCCCAAAGGTGTTCCATCGCGTTGAGGTTAGGACTCTGTGCAGGCCAGTCAGGTTCCTCCACCCCAAACTCTCTCATCCATGTCTTAATGGACCTTGCTTTGTGCACTGGTGAGCAGTCATGTTGGAACAGGAAGGGGTCATCCCCAAATTGTTCCCACAAAACTGGGAGCATGAAATTGTCCAAAATGTCTTGGTATGCTGACGCCTTAAGACTTCCCTTCACTGGAACTAAGGGGCCAAGTCCAACCCCTGAAAAACAACCCCACACCATAATCCCCCCTCCACCAAATGATTTGGACCAGTGCACAAAGCAAGGTCCATAAAGACATGGATGAGTGAGTTTGGGGTGGAGGAGTCCTGACCTCAACCCGATAGAACGCCTTTGGTATGAATTAGAGTGGAGACTGCGATCCAGGCCTTCTCATCCAACATCAGTGCCTGACCTCACAAATGGGCTTCTGGAAGAATGGTCAAACATTCCCATAGACACACTCCTAAACCTTGTGGACAGCCTTCCCAGAAGAGTTGAAGCTGCAAAAGGGTGGGCCAACTCAATATTGAACCTTCTGGACCTATATTGGCCATACACTATACAAAATAATCATCCGCAATTCGGTCATTTAGACAGTTCGTTCGTTTTTCGGCTAGTTAATGGCCACTAATTGGTTGGGACGTTTTTGAGCCGAAAAAACGAAAGACAAGTTTGGAAGTTTTCCGTCGAACGAACGATAAATTGAACGGATAATGTGTTTCCCGTCCAAACTGTTTGCACTAAGTGTATGTGAAAAAACAAACAAAAAGATTGATTCATTTATGTCCATTGAACGATTTATCGGCCATTACATGATGACACCATTGTTTGTTCTCACGGCCAAATGTTCATTCTTTAAAAATGGGTTTGAATGATTTTTCGTATAGTGTATGGCCAGCATAAGACTGGGATTTCATTAAAGTTCATGTGCGCGTAAAGCGGGTGTCCCAATACTTTTGGACAATATAGTGTATGTGGAAACTTTGCAATATTGTATATGTGCAAAATAAAGCAATATTCTATATGTATACACAGAGCAATGCAACCTTCACAAATCTAAATCATATCTTGATCTAGTTACTCACCAAATCTGAATATAGGGAACCATGAAGAAAGCTCTTAGGGAAGAGGTCCCCTCCCCCCCCCCCCCCTTTTTTTTCTTCCTCTTCTTGCTGTTTTCTCTTTTTTTTATCTTTGCTATTTATTTTAATGGTTGGAGATGCAAAGGTCTATGCACAGATATAAAATTGAATGACAAACAGGTTCAAATTGGGTTTTTGTGTTTGCTTATGAAGCCAAATGAGAATTGGTGATGTTTGATTTTTAGATGCGACCAATGCTGGCTATACGAAAAATCTAGATTTAAATCTAGAACCTAAAATTTAGACCGTTCGTTCGTTTTTCGACCAGCTAATGGGCACAAAATCGATAATCCCATTGGAATTCATGTGTCCAGCACCCTGCATGTAGATTAGGGGCCGGGCGCATGGATTAGGGGGGCGGCGCCCATGCGCCCTGTATGGATGGGGCCGCCGCTGAATGGGACTGAGTGCAGACAATCCGACCCTGGGGCGGCGGTAAAACGGCTCTATTTTTAGCGCCGCTTTACCGTCATTTTAGCAGTGGTATTCGGCCGCTAGTGGAGCGGTTTTACCCCCTGCTAGCGGCCAAGAAAGGGTTAAAACCACCGCAAAGTGCTGCAGCAGCGCTATGCCGACGGTATAGCCACGCTGCCTCATTGATTTCAATGGGCAGGAGCGGTGTATACACCGCTCCAAAGATGCCGTCGGGGCTTTCACATTGGAGACACAGGAGCGCCCCTTTCAGGGCGCTTTGCAGGCGCTATTTTTAACGCTGTAGCGCCTGCAAAGCGCCCCAGTGTGAAAGAGGTCTAACTGACACTGGCTGGGAACTGACTAACTGCCACTGAGATCACCAGTGACACTAATGCAGTGTTTAGTGTTAATACTATACATTGTCACTGTACTCATTATACTGGCTGGGAAGGGGTTAACATCTAGGGGCAATCAAGGGGTTAAATGTGTGTCTAACAATGTGTAATGTTTGCTGCTTTTACTAACAGATCTTACCGGGGCTTTTCTTCAGCAGGAACGTAGTTTTCCGGGACCTTCAGTACTGAACGTATGCCAAGGGAAGCTGGCGTGTGCTGGTGGGTCTATTGATGCTAAGCTCCGAATAAAACGGGGTTAAAAGCACCCGCAAAGCGCCGCCTGAAAGATGTTGCTTGCAGGATTTTTTCTAACATCCTGCAAGCGCACCGCCCCAGTGTGAAAGCACGCAGGCTTTCACACTGGGGCTGCAGGGGAGGAGTTTTTCAGGTGCTATTTTTTAGCCCTTTAGCACCTGAAAAACACCCCAGTGTGAAAGTGCCTTATAATTAACGGGCACAATGCAGGAGAGCTTAATGTCACCTCTGTCTTCGTTGCGTTACGGAAAGGGGGGGGATCTCTCACTGTTATACATAGAAAAAAAAAATTCTCCGATTGATCACTGTCATTCACACCACCATCATCTCTCTGCTATAGTATTTGGACCTAAGCCCCCCTACATAGTAGATGGACACTGGGTATCGACTCACCAATCACAGATAGCGGTTGCTTCGTATGTTTGGCATAAATTTCATTGATCTGCTTTTTCAGTTTTAGTATTTCCTCAGCTTGTATGGCGATATCTGTGGCCTGACCCTAAGAATGATACGAAAACAATCACCATCGTAAAACAATAGGATACAATGCAAAACCTCTATGGAGGCAACTATAGCCCATCCAGTAATTTCTACAGAATAAAGATTACTTGAGTTTCTGTGGGAAATTTATAGTGACCCTGTTGCTTGCAAAAACAAAAGCTTTACAAAAGGGCACCCTGAAAAGAAAAGGACCTATAATTACCCCTCCTCCTTGGCTCAGGTGCCCCCATGGCAAGCTGCTTACTGTGGGGGCACTCAACAGGAGGGAGGGGCCAGGAGCACCAAAGAGGGACCGGAGAAGAGGAGGATCGGGGCTGCTCTTTGCAAAACCACTACATAGAGCAGGACAAGTATAACATATTTGTTATTTTTAACCACTTGCCGACCGCTGTACGCTGATATACGTCAGCAGAATGGCAGCGGTGGGCAAATGGGCGTACCTGTACGTCCCCTTTAATTGGCGCAATGTCCACCGGTCTCCCGGCGATCATGTCACAGAGCCGCAGAACGGCCTATGTTAACAAGGCATTTCCCCGTTCTGCCTTGTGACATGACAGTGATCACTGCTCCCTGTGATCGGGAGCAGTAATCGCTGTCATGCAATTGGAAGCCTACTGTTCTGGTGACAACTGTTTCACAAAACAGTGACAGTCCCACCTCCTAGCTGTGATTAACATCAGAAGGGAGCCAATGGCTGCTGCTGTCTCTAAGCCAATGAGGAGTGAGAGAGCCTAGAGAGCCTCTGTTTTCATGCACATCGCTGGATCGGGATTGGGCTCAGGTAAGTATAAGGGGGGGCTGGGGAGGGAAGTTGCACTCACAAGGTAAAAAAAAAAAAAAAAAACTTCTTTTAGAACCACTTGAGACCTCAATGTCAGTCAATGTGTTAGTCTTCATGTATTATAGGGAATGCTACCCATTAGTCTGCCGGAGCCAAGTGCAATTCTCAGTACTTCTGGGTGTGGGGAAGCAAGCGACTCTTCACTTTTTACTGTTCAGGCCTGACTGGCCAATCTTAGGGGGTGGGGGGGGGAAGACTGTCATGGCCTTAATAAATACACTTAGCCTGCACACTGGGCCATTAATATGGTCATAGATCTTATCGGTGAACGCTAATATACTTAGGATTTACACCAGTGTTATATTATCCTGGTGATCTGGACTTAAGAGGCCCAAACACAAGCCTGCATCTCACCCTGGCTCCTCCAGACGGCTGGTGGATCATGATTCTGGAGTTTGGCAGCGAGTGTCTCATTCCATTGGTGCCGGCAGCTAAGAGGAGAGAGCCCATGCTGGCTGCCTGACCCACACACCATGTACATATAGGGTTCAGGATGTACTGCATGGTGTCATAGATTGCCAGACCAGATGTCACCGAACCACCTGTAGAGCAAGGCATGCAAAAATCAATTACACTGCAATAGATAAAATATTGGAAGATCAATACATTTAGAATTTTGTTTCAACTTCTTCCTTCTATTCCACCACAATGGAGTACCAATCTAACCGAAAAGAAAGATAGACAGATAAAAAAAAAAAATGAGTAGATAGGGGGAACAGAAGAGGGGTACAAAGAGGAGGAAAGTGAGGAAGAAATTAGGAAAGAGAGATCAGAGACTACAGAATGAGCAACGGCCGGGGAATCAAATCAGGACAGTACAGACAGACCTACAAGTCCAAATAGAACAGACTGTGCCAGCAGGGTTATCAGGGAGGATGAGGCCCATTTCTTGCTGCGGAACCCCATGTACTCAGCAGTGAGGGACACTCAATTCCAGAGACTCTCTCCGCTCTGGTCCCGCACTTTACTTCTATGGAAGGGAAAAGGAAACTCCACATTCTACTGGGAGAAGAGGAACCAACAGTGAAAAGAAAAAGAAAGAAACAAAGAAAAGAAAAAGAAAAAAAAAGAAAAAAAAAAAGAAAAGAAGAAAGAAAAGAAAAAGAAAGAAAAGAAGAAAACAAAAAGAAAGAAAAGAAGAAGAAAAGAAAAATAAAAGAAAAGTCTGCTGTGTATTTATATGTGGGTGTAGGCGTCCATATAAATAAATAGGCTATGCATCAACAGTCCCAGTTTACACGGTATAACATAAACACTTGTAATTAAAGTGTACACCTACAAAACTAGTTCCCATGATCATAGTTATTACATAAAAGGCTCACAAACTGTGGTGTGACTTAGAACAACACCTCGGTTCCCTGGCTCCCGACACTTTCCATCATTGGTTGGAAGTTGGAAGTAGTGCTGAAGCCGGCTGGAAGTTGTGTAAAGTAACAGTCAGCACTTCTTATTAGATCTCCATTTCCCACCCCCAAACTGGAGAGTTGCTATAAAGGAATGAAGAAAGCCATGCTTTCATTATTTTTATAGCGTTGACACTTCTCTGGGTTGGGGCCATTTATGGACATTCTGGGAGATTTTTGAACATGAGAAAATACATTACAGTCTCCCTTTAACTGACATTTTATTTGGTGTATCATCTTTCAGCTCACAGAACAGAAGGTAGGTTGGTGTATGTACCTGGACTGTTGATGTACATGTGAATTGGCTTCTTGTTACTCTCGGATTGCAGGAAGAGGAGCTGGGCGATCACCAGGCTGGCGAGTGAGTCGTCAATCTGCAGAGAAGCACACAAGTATGGAATGATGGGAAACAATGGGGGAGATTTACTAAAACTGGAGCACTCAGAATTTGGTGCAGCTGTGTATGGTTACCAATCAGCTTCTAACTTCAGCTTGTTCAATTAAGTTTTGACAATAAAACCTGGAAGCTGATTGATTATTATGCAGAGGTGCACCAGATTCTGTGTGCACCAGTTTTAGTAAATCATGCCCAATGAGTCCAAACTGAAAAAAAAAAGACAAAAAACAAAAAAAAAAAAAAAAAAAAAGGAAGACGGCGGAGACAGTCTGTGACCTAATAATCCCTCCTGCACTATAAATCTCAGCACATTAGGTGAATGTTCGCATTGTGACAATACAGTCAGAATTACTAAAATCCCCTCAAAGCTTTAAACTATTCATGTAACTTCAAAAGTTCTCAATCTTTTTAAATCTACAACTTTCATTAACATAATCCCTGGTGATCCTGACATTTAGGCCGTTGTTCAGGCACTTCATGTTAAAGGAGTGACATCCATCTCCCAATTGCTCTTCTGCATTGTCACCCCATCACATGCCTCGTGGTGGAGACTACAACCTCCCACGCGGACAGACACCGCATAGCTGCAGCAACCCGTCGATCATGATGTACCTGTCAATTTCGGGCATGCAACAGATAGAATGCATCCCTGCTGTACAAACCCTTCTCAGAAGTGCCTCCTCTCCTCCGTGCTAATCCACTTCTAAGGATGGTCAGCATCTACGGACCTCGGCGCTCTCCATTACGCACTACGGACCTTGGCGCTCCCCATTACGCACTATGGATCTCGGCGCTCCCCATTACATAGTTACATAGTTAGTAAGGTTGAATAAAGACACCAGTCCATCCAGTTCAACCTGAGTGATTGTCCCTAACCCTGTACATCGCACACTCACATCAGTCCCTACCCTCAATCCAAGGTCCCCATTCACATACTAGGGCCAATTTTGCACAGAAGCCAATTAACCTACCAGCATGTCTTTGGAGTGTGGGAGGAAACCGGAGTACCCGGAGGAAACCCACACAGGCACAGGGAGAACATGCAAACTCCAGACAGGTAGTGTCGTGGTTGGGATTCAAACCAGCGGCCCTTTTTACTGCTAGGCAAGAGTGCTACCCACTACACCACTGTTACGCACTACGGACCTCGGCGCTCCCCATTATGCACTATGGATCTCGGTGCTCTCCATTATGTACTACAAACCTTGGCGCTCTCCATTACGTACTATGAACCTTCAAGCTCTCCATTACGTACTATGAACCTTGGCGCTCTCCATTATGTACTACAAACCTTGGCGCTCTCCATTACGTACAACGAACCTTGGCACGCTCCATTACGTACACCCAGGCCAGGGTTGTGGGCAAGAGGCCCATGTCCTCATCAACACGAAACCCCCCAATGTTGAGGGCACGTGGCTTGGTATGGTTCAGGAGGGGTGATGGGGCACATATTCCCCCCCCCCCCCCCCCCCGGCCAGCCAGGCTTCGGGTTAACAATCTGGTTTGGATTTTTGAGGGGGACTGCAAGCTTTCTTTTCCTTAGTTTTTGCATTCATACCAGACCAGAAGTGGTTGGTATAGAATTTGGGGGGTGGTATACATTTTGTTTTTTTCTTTATTCGTTGTGCCCCCCTTAAAATTCATACCAAACCTGAAAAGTATGAGTTGGGGGGGACCGCCATTCCATTTTATTTTTTTTTAACTATGCCCAGCGTCTTTGCCTACATGAGCAGGGATGTAAGTGAATGGGAAGTGTAGTTCCCAGCACAGTCCCGCACGGAGACAGGAGGCGCGAAGAGTGACCGAGAGAGAGGAGGCTTCAAGCAACAGCCTACGAACAAGTGAGGACCCCACTGTCCCCCTGTCCACCCCTCTGTCCCCCTGTCCCCCCCTCTGTCCACCCCACTGTCCCCCTCACTGTCCCCCTGTCCACCCCACTGTCCCCCTGTCCCCCCCACTGTCCCCCTGTCCACCCCACTGTCCCCCTGTCCACCCCTCTGTCCATCCCACTGTCCCCCTGTCCATCCCACTGTCCCCCTGTCCACCCCTCTGTCCCCCTGTCCACCCCTCTGTCCCCCTGTCCACCCCTCTGTCCCCCTGTCCACCCCTCTGTCCACCCCTCTGTCCCGCTGTCCACCCCTCTGTCCCCCTGTCCACCCCTCTGTCCCCCTGTCCACCCCTCTGTCCCCCTGTCCACCCCTCTGTCCCCCTGTCCACCCCTCTGTCCATCCCACTGTCCCCCTGTCCATCCCCTATATATATATATATTATTATTTATTATTCATTCTTTTATTCTTTTGCACTACAAAAAAGATGTGTGCATAGGAATTTAGGAATTAGTTCATATTTTTTTTAAACTATAGTGCGGCCCCCCAACAGTCTGAGGGACCGTGAACTGGCCCCCTGTCTAAAAAGTTTAAGGACCCCTGGTCTTAACCATTCACAGTAATATTGCTTTTATACATTTGACTCCCACCAAACAGGTAAATATATTCATCAATGTCTGTTTAGCTACAGTGGCCCTCAAAAAAAAAAAAAAAAAAAAAAAAAAAAAGGAAATGCTAGACTGCTAGACTCACAGGCCCCATGAGGCAGATTATACGCTCCCGCAGTAATCTGGAGTAGATGTCATAGGCTCTCTCTCCTCGGCCCTGGAAAGGAAAAGAGTGTTATGAATTTATTGCAGCATATATGTTTCCATAGGAAAACTAACATTGCAAAGATTTACATTTATTTTGTGCCATACTGCATCTGCATATCCTTTGTAGATCTTGTACTCCCTGCTATATGTAATAATTGAAAGAATGCATTGCCTTTTCAATGATGTTTTGGATATTGTGGGGATGTAAAATAAAAAAAAATTGTATGTTAGTGTTGTTTATATGTAACGCTTGTAATGTTAATGTGGGTAGGGGTAGTCATACAAAATTAAAACATACACTGATCAGCCATAACAATATGACCACTGACAGGTAACGTGAGAAACTGTGATTACCTCAAAACAGTGGCACCTGAAAGTGAGTGGGATATATTAGGAAGCAAGTGAACATGTTGTCCCTGAAGCTGATGTGTTAAAAGCAGAAAAAAGCAAGCGTAAGGATTTGAGTGACTTTAACAAAAGCCAAATTATAATGGCTGGATGACTGGGTCAGAGCAACTCCAGCTCCTGTGGGATGCTCCCGGTCTGCAGTGGTCAAGACCTACCAAAAGGGGTCCAAGGAAGGAAAACCAGTAAACCAGTGACAGGGCCATGGGCAGTCAAGGCTCATTGATGTACGTGGGGAGCAAAGGCTGGCCCTTTTAGTTTGATCCAATAGAAAAACTACTGTAGCTCAAAATTGCTAAAAAAGTGAATGCTGCTTTGAATAGAAAGGTGTCAGGTGACACATAGTGCATTACATTTTGTGGTGTATGTAACTGCAGACCGGTCAGGGTCCCCATGCTGACCCGTGTCCACAGCCAAAAGCACCTATAATGGGTAGGTGAGCATTAGAACTGGACCATGAAGAAGGTGGTCTGGTCTGATGAATCATGTGTTTTCTTTTACATCATGTGGATGGCCGGGTGCAGTACGTCACTTACCTGTACATTGTACTGTACTCCATGCAATGTCTTTTCTGCAATAAAAGATTACCTGCCTGCTAGTAATTACAGTATCTTACGAAAGTGAGTACACCCCTCACATTTTTATTTTTTATAAAATTTATTATATCTTTTCATGTGACAACACTGAAGAAATGACACTTTGCTACAATGTAAAGTAGTGAGTGTACAGCTTGTATAACAGTGTAAATTTGCTGCCCCCTCAAAATAACTCAACACACAGCCATTAATGTCTAAACCGCTGACAACGAAAGTGAGTACACCCCTAAGTGAAAATGTCCAAATTGGGCCCAAAGTGTCAATATTTTGTGTGGCCACCATTATGTTCCAGCACTGCCTTAACTCTCTTGGGCATGGAGTTCACCAGAGCTTCACAGGTTGCCACTGGAGTCTTCTTCCACTCCTCCATGATGACATCATGGAGCTGGTGGATGTTAGAGACCTTGCACTCCTCCACCTTCCATTTGAGGATGCCCCACAGATGCTCAATAGGGTTTAGGTCTGGAGACATGCTTGGCCAGTCCATCACCTTTACCCTCAGCTTCTTTAGCAAGGCAGTGGTCGTCTTGGAGGTGTGTTTGGGGTCGTTATCATGTTGGAATACTGCCCTGCAGCCCAGTCTCTGAAGGGAGGGGATCATGCTCTGCTTCAGTATGTCACAGTACATGTTGGCATTCATGGTTCCCTCAATGAACTGTAGCTCCCCAGTGCCGGCAGCACTCATGCAGCCCCAGACCATGACACTCCCACAACCATGCTTGACTGTAGACAAGACACACTTGTCTTTGTACTCCTTACCTGGTTGCCGCCACATACGCTTGACACCATCTGAACCGAATAAGTTTATCTTGGTCTCATCAGAGCACAGGACATGGTTCCAGTAATCCATGTCCTTAGTCTGCTTGTCTTCAGCAAACTGTTTGCGGGCTTTCTTGTGCATCATCTTTAGAAGAGGCTTCCTTCAGGGATGACGGCCATGCAGACCAATTTGATGCAGTGTGCAGCGTATGGTCTGAGCACTGACAGGCTGACCCCCCACCCCTTCAACCTCTGCAGAAATGCTGGCAGTCCTCATACGTCTATTTCCCAAAGACAACCTCTGGATATGACGCTGAGCACGTGCACTCAACTTCTTTGGTCGACAATGGCGAGGCCTGTTCTGAGTGGAACTTGTTTAGACATTAATGGCTGTGTGTTGAGTTATTTTGAGGGGACAGCAAATTTACACTGTTATACAAGCTGTACACTCACTACTTTACATTATAGGAAAGTGTAATTTCTTCAGTGTTGTCACATGAAAAGATATAATAAAATATTTACAAAAATGTGAGGGGTGTACTCACTTTTGTGAGATGCTGTATCTGTAAAATGTACACTGAGCACAGCATGCACAGCTCAGTTTACATTCTGGCACAGTGCCTGTGTGCTGGGACGACTGTAATCCTGTGCATGTGCGAGAGCAACGTCATCCCGTACCAGCCAATCACGTCAGCCAAAGATAGACATCCGGAAGAGCAGAAGATGCCGGCACCACCGAGGGACCTCGGACTATTGTATTTCGGACCATAGTTCTGCTTTGGTAGCCGATCCTACCAGCACTTGATCAATGGTAGTTGACTGTGAGCTGTTGCTGAGATCACCCCAGAACAACACAGCAACACACATATGCATAAACTGGGTATTAGGGCCCCCAGTTGTAAAGGGAGTTACGATCCTCTGAATTAATATCTAAAACGGATCCATGACGCTCCCAACTTCTCCAAATAGCTTCTCTGCCTGTAAAACTCCACCACTTCGCAGGAGAGATACTGGTGACAGTTCTGTTAGAGTGGTCACAGATACATACACTTTACATGAATCTGGAGGTTCGGGGCAAGGTCTGACATTTGTCACACTCCCGCGAGACATATTTCTAAAGACTGCCTAGGACACTCTTTGGACTTGTTTACATTAGCCCTCAAAACAAGCGATCTAGGGTGGATCGCTCTTCAGAGGGCATTTGACAGGCACTGAGGAGGCTTTGAGTGTGTGTTTTAACCCTTAAGTGTTAAGGTTCACAGCATGCAAGTGCGACGGAGTTGACGCATTTTTTTCGCGTGTCTTGTATAGGGCAGCCGTTTCAGCTCTATGCACAAGAAATGCGTAAAAGAAGTCCTTGATCCTTTCACAAGATTGTGCTGCACGGAACTGCAGATGTGTGAGGGGTGCCATTAAGAATTAATAGCACTGCCACGTGTCCTTTAAAGGGCAGCGCATCTCTGTGCATGTAGAGAAAATGCATGATTTTGCGCATTCTTGACACGCACAAAAAGCCTCTAAAAGCAGGGGTCTCAAACTGGTGGCCCTCTAGCTGTTGTGAAACTACAAGTCCCATCATGCCTCTGCCTGTGGGAGTCATGCTTCTGTCAGCCTTGCAGTGCTTTATGGGACTTGTAGTTTCGCAACAGCTTGAGGGCCGCCAGTTTGAGACCCTTGCTCTAAAGCCTGCATCAACGAGCTGACAACTGCATGCATTTGCACACAGTTGCGGCGTGGCTCCATTTACTTGAATGGGTCAGTGTACAGAAGTCCTTTATGAATTCTAGGAGGTTATTAAAGACAAACTGATGGATTAAAAGGGAAGGGGCGCAGTTTGTTCCCCAGCAGGCAGTAAGATCCACACTTCTGTCCCCCAACTAACACTTCCCAGTGAGGATTTCCATTTGCTATAAGGCAGCAGTAAGACTGAGGAAGGCTAACAAGGAAGAAGAACTCGGTCTCCACTTACCGTCTGTTCCACCACGATGGGGATAAGAGGGGAGAGTCTGGGGGGGACCCGATGTAAACTCCGGACTTGAGATAGCGAGCATATTCCTTTCAGCAGCGGCCTCTGCAGAACACACACACATTACATTACAGTGGTGGAAAAGTATTACAATGGTGTATAGTTACAATTCGTCCCATAGCCCAGAATTACTCGTCCCACAGTCCCGAATTACTCGTCCCACAGTCCCGAATTACTCGTCCCACAGTCCCGAATTACTCGTCCCACAGTCCAGAATTACGCGCCCCACAGTCCAGAATTACTCGTCCCACAGTCCAGAATTACGCGTCCCACAGTCCAGAATTACACGTCCCACAGTCCAGAATTACGCGCCCCACAGTCCAGAATTACGCGCCCCACAGTCCAGAATTACGCGCCCCACAGTCCCCCACAGTCCCGAATTACTCGTCCCACAGTCCCGAATTACTCGTCCCACAGTCCAGAATTACGCGCCCCACAGTCCAGAATTACGCGCCCCACAGTCCAGAATTACGCGCCCCACAGTCCAGAATTACGCGCCCCACAGTCCCCCACAGTCCCGAATTACTCGTCCCACAGTCCCGAATTACTCGTCCCACAGTCCAGAATTACGCGCCCCACAGTCCAGAATTACGCGCCCCACAGTCCAGAATTACGCGCCCCACAGTCCCCCACAGTCCCGAATTACTCGTCCCACAGTCCCGAATTACTCGTCCCACAGTCCCGAATTACGCGCCCCACAGTCCAGAATTACGCGCCCCACAGTCCAGAATTACGCGCCCCACAGTCCAGAATTACGCGCCCCACAGTCCAGAATTACGCGCCCCACAGTCCAGAATTACGCGCCCCACAGTCCAGAATTACGCGCCCCACAGTCCAGAATTACACGTCCCACAGTCCAGAATTACACGTCCCACAGTCCAGAATTACACGTCCCACAGTCCAAAATTAAGCGTCCCACAGTCCAGAATTACACGTCCCACAGTCCAGAATTACGCGTCCCACAGTCCAGAATTACACGTCCCACAGTCCAGAATTAAGCGTCCCACAGTCCAGAATTACACGTCCCACAGTCCAGAATTACGCGTCCCACAGTCCAGAATTACTCGTCCCACAGTCCAGAATTACTCGTCCCACAGTCCAGAATTACGCGCCCCACAGTCCAGAATTACGCGCCCCACAGTCCAGAATTACGCGCCCCACAGTCCAGAATTACGCGCCCCACAGTCCAGAATTACGCGCCCCACAGTCCAGAATTACGCGCCCCACAGTCCAGAATTACGCGCCCCACAGTCCCGAATTACGCGCCCCACAGTCCCGAATTACTCGCCCCACAGTCCCGAATTACTCGCCCCACAGTCCCGAATTACTCGCCCCACAGTCCCGAATTACTCGCCCCACAGTCCCGAATTACTCGTCCCACAGTCCCGAATTACTCGTCCCACAGTCCAGAATTACACGTCCCACAGTCCAGAATTACACGTCCCACAGTCCAGAATTACGCGTCCCACAGTCCAGAATTACGCGCCCCACAGTCCAGAATTACGCGCCCCACAGTCCAGAATTACACGTCCCACAGTCCAGAATTACTCGTCCCACAGTCCCGAATTACACGTCCCACAGTCCCGAATTACACGTCCCACAGTCCCGAATTACACGTCCCACAGTCCAGAATTACTCGTCCCACAGTCCAGAATTACACGTCCCACAGTCCAGAATTACACGTCCCACAGTCCAGAATTACACGTCCCACAGTCCAGAATTACACGTCCCACAGTCCAGAATTACACGTCCCACAGTCCAGAATTACACGTCCCACAGTCCAGAATTACTCGTCCCACAGTCCAGAATTACGCGTCCCACAGTCCAGAATTACGCGTCCCACAGTCCAGAATTACGCGTCCCACAGTCCAGAATTACGCGTCCCACAGTCCAGAATTACGCGTCCCACAGTCCAGAATTACGCGTCCCACAGTCCAGAATTACGCGTCCCACAGTCCAGAATTACGCGTCCCACAGTCCAGAATTACGCGTCCCACAGTCCAGAATTACGCGTCCCACAGTCCAGAATTACGCGTCCCACAGTCCAGAATTACGCGTCCCACAGTCCAGAATTACGCGTCCCACAGTCCAGAATTACGCGTCTCACAGTCCAGAATTACGCGTCCCACAGTCCAGAATTACGCGTCTCACAGTCCAGAATTACGCGTCCCACAGTCCAGAATTACGCGTCCCACAGTCCAGAATTACGCGTCCCACAGTCCAGAATTACGCGTCCCACAGTCCAGAATTACGCGTCCCACAGTCCAGAATTACACGTCCCACAGTCCAGAATTACACGTCCCACAGTCCAGAATTACTCGTCCCACAGTCCAGAATTACTCGTCCCACAGTCCAGAATTACTCGTCCCACAGTCCAGAATTACTCGTCCCACAGTCCAGAATTACTCGTCCCACAGTCCAGAATTACTCGTCCCACAGTCCAGAATTACGCGTCTCACAGTCCAGAATTACGCGTCCCACAGTCCAGAATTACGCGTCCCACAGTCCAGAATTACGCGTCCCACAGTCCAGAATTACGCGTCCCACAGTCCAGAATTACGCGTCTCACAGTCCAGAATTACGCGTCCCACAGTCCAGAATTACGCGTCCCACAGTCCAGAATTACGCGTCCCACAGTCCAGAATTACGCGTCCCACAGTCCAGAATTACGCGTCCCACAGTCCAGAATTACACGTCCCACAGTCCAGAATTACTCGTCCCACAGTCCAGAATTACTCGTCCCACAGTCCAGAATTACTCGTCCCACAGTCCAGAATTACGCGTCTCACAGTCCAGAATTACGCGTCCCACAGTCCAGAATTACTCGTCCCACAGTCCAGAATTACTCCTCCCACAGTCCAGAATTACTCCTCCCACAGTCCAGAATTACTCCTCCCACAGTCCAGAATTACTCGTCCCACAGTCCAGGATTACTCGTCCCACAGTCCAGAATTACTCGTCCCACAGTCCAGCATGCATTCTGAGTGTGGGACACCCACACAGGCACAGGAAGAACATGCAAACTCCAGGCAGACAGTGTCCTCTTTTGAACCAATGACAGTGCTGCAAGGCAGGACTACTAACTACTAAGCTGCTGTGCATGCTGTGAGTTTTAGTTCCACAGAGGTGGACAGCCCTTCCTTCCTCATTAAAGGACAGTAGTCCTGTACAGGAGCTGTGTGTACATTCTCCCTCTGTGCTGTGTACTGTCCATTCAATGTCACTGCACATTCTGCTCCCCATCCCCCTGTCTGACCCCAGGTTACTCACTGTCCCCCTGATCAGCAGATCCATGTTGCTCCCGGTGCCAATGTCTCATGAACTTCTACAAATGTCAACTAAATTAACTACAACATAAAACTGTCTGCAGATGTAAGACTAGTTATACTTTGGCGGCCATTGTTTCGGAGACCAAACCATGTGCAATATACGGAAGTGATCTTAGCAAACATGGTTCCTACTGTGGAGACACATAGAGAATAGAACTGTAGTCTGAACTCGGGGCGGAAATTACCTCAGAAAACATAACAGGGTGCCGCCATGATTCCTCCTTCCCAGTACTTGGTGTTATATGGGATATTTAAAAATATGGTTTTATTATTATTATTATTATTACTATATTATTAAAGAGAAAAATAGTGAGAAAAAGTATACAAGGGAAAATATTATTATTAACAACAGCAACCACATGTATTACTACAGAGGAAAAAAATACAGAGAAACAAAGGTGTAAAAGTTAAAAAAATATTATTATTACTATTAATAATATGATCACACGTATTACTAAAATATTAAGAAAAAGTATAATGGGAAAAGACTTTTTGTATTATTACAACCACAAAGAACACATTTATTATTACAGATAAAAAAAATATATATTTTTTAATAAATAAGGTGTAAAAGTTGAAAAGAATATTATTATTAATAATAGCAGCAAATTTATTACCAAAGAGAAAAAAAATTAAGAGAAGTGTAAAAGAGAAAAGATGATGATGATTATAATATATATTAACAGCAGCACATTTATTATTATGGAGAAAAGCATTAAGACAAACTGCGTGGCTAATTTATAAACACTATAAAAATTGATCTGTTGCCCCTAGCAAACAATTTCTTATTGGACCATTTGACTTGATTCCTGGGAGTTCCATGGTGTTTGCGCTCACACAGTCCTTCATTGGATTTATTATTAATATTGTTATTAAAGTAGCTCTGACTGGCATTGGATGTCCTTGATGACACCCTGGAGAAGGGGCGAAACACGTTGGCGCATTTCCGGTTTTCCAACCATTGACCTTACTTCCGCCCTCCGTGGAACGCACGCTGATCAGCGGCGAACCCGGATAAGTCCATTCTCTGTACTGATGCCTGTTTTTACCAGCAATTTCAGAAGTGGCACTCTGACTGTGCAATCAATTTGTATCTAACAGTACTTCACTATAAGCCTCTATTTTTGTTTTGTTGAGCCTGGTGGATCCATTCGGTCATCCTCAAGACCTTTTTAAGTGCGGAGAGCTGTCTGAAGAGTCCCAAAGTTTACCCTACAATACCAGATCATTAGATCACAGTGTGTTTGACCCACCGACTGCAAAGCTGAGGGTCCATTCATTTTGGTGAGTGGGGTCACAAGAGGGGAGTGTGGCACACCACACAGCAATATATTTGGAGAGCTTCAACACTTTGTTTTGTTTGGAGCACTTTATCACATTGCAAGAGACTATGGTTTTATCATCATATTTGATTGTATTAACAGTGTAAGCGCTGTTTACATACATATATTTGGTCTTTGAGGTTGTAGCACCTTGTGGACAGTTGCTGCAGGTTTTTTATAATGTATTCACTTTTCACATTGATCGCGCAAGTTTATGGTTTATTATATGACATTGTAAGTTACACACGTTACAATCTTTATTTAATTTGAGCAGTTAGTCATTCAGGCAGCACCACACATGCAGGATGCTTGTTTCCTCAAAAGTTATCATTTTTATGTTAGCATTTGCACAATGACAGTGCAACTGGCTGCACCCTACAGATAAAACTTTTAAGGCTAAAAGTCTGCACCACCACTAAAAGTCTGCACCACCACTAAAGGCCTGCGCCACCACTAAAGGCCTGCGCCACCACTAAAAGCCTCCACCACCACTAAAGGCCTGCACCACCAATAAAGGCCTGCACCACCACTAAAAGTCTGCACCACCACTAAAGGCCTGCACCACCACTAAAGGCCTGCGCCACCACTAAAAGTCTGCACCACCACTAAAGGCCTGCACCACCACTAAAGGCCTGCACCACCACTAAAAGTCTGCACCACCACTAAAAGCCTGCACCACCAGTAAAAGTCTGCACCACCACTAAAGGCCTGCACCACCACTAAAAGTCTGCACCACCACTAAAGGCCTGCACCACCACTAAAGGCCTGCACCACCACTAAAAGTCTGCACCACCACTAAAGGCCTGCACCACCACTAAAAGTCTGCACCACCACTAAAAGTCTGCACCACCACTAAAGGCCTGCACCACCACTAAAAGTCTGCACCACCACTAAAAGCCTGCACCACCACTAAAAGTCTGCACCACCACTAAAAGCCTGCACCACCACTAAAAGTCTGCACCACCACTAAAACTCTGCAACACCACTAAAGACCCGCTCCACCACTAAAAGTCTGCACCACCACTAAAGGCCTGCACCACCACTAAAGGCCTGCACCACCACTAAAAGCCTGCACCACCACTAAAGGCCTGCACTGCACCACCACTAAAGGTCTGCACCACCACTAAAGGCCTGCATCACCAATAAAAGTCTGCACCACCACTAAAGGTCTGCAGCACCACTGAAAGCCTGCACCACCACTAAAGGCCTGCACCACCATTAAAGGCCTGCACCACCATTAAAGGCCTGCACCACCACTAAAAGCCTGCACCACCATTAAAGGCCTGCACCACCACTAAAGGCCTGCACCAGCACTAAAGGCCTCCACCACCACTAAAAGTCTGCACCACCACTAAAGGCCTCCACCACCACTAACATCCTGCACCATGCAATGGCCCTATTCCATACCTCCCAACTTTTTGAGATGGGAATGAGGGATACCTAGCAGCAAAAGTATGCAGACATAGGACACACCCCTTGCCCCGCCCCATTAAAGGAGAATTGTACAAAAAAACAAGATTGGTTAAACCCACAAGTGCTTTTTTTACCACTACTATTCCTTCATATTGGCTTTTGGAATTTACAAATGCAGCAATTTAGAAATCAGATTAAAGGTTTAGCGCTGGAAAACACTTTTTGATAGATAAAAAGTGCATTTTATATACATCTATATAGATCAGACCAAAATGAGGGACAAATGAGGAGGAATGAGGGACAGAGGGACATTGCTCCAAATCAGGGACAGTCCCTTGAAATCAGGGACAGTTGGGAGGTATGCTATCCGGTTGAATGGTTTGGTGAGCGTTACTGCCTGTCAAGTGTTAGGGGAGTTCATTCTTGCTGCAGCATGTGTACACCCCTGTCTGATGCCTTTTCAGCTTAAGGGACATTGGTTGGGGGGGATTTAAAAACATGGCTCAACCACATGTTTTTACAGCCCCCCCAACGCAAGTGTAAACAAGGCCTTAGTGTCACCGGAATGGCGGACAGATGGAAGCCAGGTGCACTGTCATTGGAATGGTATGTAGACTCTGTAGATCTAACTTTTAAGCCACTTCCACTTTTAACGCAATTAGCTCACACCTAAGGTTCAGTGTGGCATGATTTGTGTGGTACATTGTGTGGCCACCCCTAATCTCAGGAATTCCCTTTTACAAAGGATCCAAGGGATAAGAATGTCCCCGGTCCCCTCTATACCAGATCTGCATCCTATGTCCTGTTACATGTCTGCAGTCTTTAACAGATTTCTGTAGCAATACATTCACTAAATATGATGTGTGGCCCCTCCTTGGTGATATTAAGGGCCACACTCAAGGGCCGCCTGTACATCAAGAAATTAAACCACCGCCACTGACAGGTCAAATTCCTTTCTTTGTAGGTGCCATGTGGAGGTCAGGAAGAACACTGATTTATTTCATAAATTGATGGTTCATGAGGTAAGTCCACCCCTTTTGCTGACCACAGATTTTGGACCACCTGGTATTATACAGTATTTAATGCTCATTCCCTGCAACTACAGTATATGCAAGAACTGGGATATCTCTCCCTGGGCTAGTTATAGGCTAAATCAGGGCTTCTCAACCTTGGCGAGATCGGAGCCTGGTAAATTCTTCCAATTGTCCCCCCACCCCCCCATGCCCCAACAGTAAAAAAAAAAATTTAAAAAAAATGTATACTCACAGAAAAATAGTATTGGAATGCAAACTATATATTGGAATGCTGGAAGGCTTTGGGTAGGGTTGGTTGACACTGTGGGGGGGGGGGGGGGTTCTGAAGTGGGTTTGTGGACTATGCAGCTGACTTGGTGGCCCTGTAGGGGATTCTACAGAGCTGGGAACCATTATGAGGGATGAGGGTCTCTGGATGGGCCTGTGGGTCCTTCAAGTGGCAGAATAAAGTTCACTGCAGGAATTGGGAGGCATTGATAAAGGTTGGGGGCACTATGGGGGGCTGCTGGAGGCTCTGCAGCAAGTTAGGGTGCACTGTGGGTGGTTGCTGGGGGGAACTGTGGGCACTGAGAACTCTCAGGGGGGCACTGTGGGAGGTTGACAAACAATGGACCACCATGGGAAGTTGGGTGGCACTATGGGCACTGAGGAAGATTATGGGATCTGCAGGTAGCTGGCAATAGGGATGCCGCCCGGCAATGGGCCACAGCCCGGTGGTCGAGAACCACTGGGCCAGATAAAGCCCTAGGTCTGTACCAACTTGGTGCACCTACCTCTGCTGCCCATAAAATTAAAGTAGCCTGGCGGCTGTTTATGGTGCTCTGATCTCATCTTTGCACAGTCAAGATGTTAGCTGGAGCATTTACCAAGAGAGAATGATGATCTGTGTCTGTTTAGTATTTCTTTACAAAGCAGATATGGGCTCTGCCCTTTACACAAGCCTGGAAGACACTGTAATCATGTTTTTTTCATTAGGGAATTCCCCTGCACTAGCTGTTTGATATATCACTGTTCCATGGAGAAGGCATCCAGTGACTGCACCTGACCATAGACTGTTATATAACCAGCCATTGCTTATTCTGCAGGCTTTCAGTTGATACTTTCAGTGCACACACGACATGCTCCCATGCAATGTTCTCTTCAATTTTATTGTTTTAAAAGTCTTTGGGAATTCATTTCTGGCACAGCACCATATACATATTTTTTTCCATAAGAGCTCAACCTTTATTTTTTTAAAAGTAGTAGTCTCCTCTCCCCAGAGATCAGACTGCGACATTGTAATTTTGCTGCTAGGCACAAAGTGAGAGGGTGCAGTAGAGGCTGATCTGTGTCAGACATTTGTAAACACAGCCAAGAACTGCACAGGCAACAGGATTTACATGATTATGTCATCTCTGAACTGGCATCTTAGTCCAGGAAACAGATGCTGACAGTGAATGATGCCTGAAGAAAGATGGCACCACTCTTCTAGAGAGAAACGTAAAGGAAGGTATAGCCAAGGGGAGTCTGTTACTAGAAGTACTAGGCTTGAAGCTGAAGTTTAGGTGTGGATTTTTTTTCATAGTTACATAGGTCCATCTGGTTCTAATGTAGTAGGCATGTGCCAGTAGCAGGCATCGTTACAACAGTAATTTCTGCTGGATTCTGGGTCCTGCCCCTGTGCTTAATGAGAACAGGAGGTCACTTGTTTGGCATGGGCATGTGGGGTTGATTTACTAAAACTGGAGTGCAAAATCTGGTGCAGCTGTGCATGGTAGCCAATCAGCTTCTAACTTCAGCTTTTTCAATTAAGCTTTGATGAAAAAAAAAAAAAAAAAGCTGATTGGTTTCTTTGCAGAGCTGCACAAGATTTTGCACTCTCCAGTTTTAGTAAATCAACCCCTTTTGCAATTGTTTCAATGAATGCAAAGCATTCTCTGATTGGATGAGGTGGAGATGCAGGGCAATGACATCACACACACAATCTCCATCTTGTCCATTCAGAGGACACTTTGCATTCAATCAGAAAGTGCAAAGCATTCTCCAAATGCTTCCTGTGCCATGTGAGCGCCCTCCTGTGTTCACTAAGTATCAGGGCAGCCAATTTGAATGGGACCTGGAAGCTAGCCGCAATCACTGTCAGGGCTGCTGATAGAAATCGCGGGGCCCTGTATAGACTACCTGACAAGGCCCCTAAAATCATTATTAGCAGACACAAATACAACATAGCTCACATAATACCTAAAAGATAAAACAGTTAATAAATAAAAATGAAGATGAGATGAAACAAATATACAAGCTGGGCAGTTCAGATCAGAGAGACAGAGGGAGAGAAGCAAAGTTACAGAGATAACATAAGAGCCAGCACTGGTAGGGGGGATGGGGGGCTTGCACAGGGAGGGGGATAGTGAGGGATGACTGTCTCTTTCTCAGCAGATAAAAGCTGGCGACAGGAGAGGGGGAGAGACCAGCTTTCAGCTGCTGGAGGAAGAGTTCTGCAATTTTCTTTCATCACTAATTCCCCCCCCCCCGTGGGCCCCCCTGTTTGCTCGGGCCCCCTACAAGAGGACCGGTGGTCCCCCCCTATCAGCGGCCCTGAGCACTGTAGTAGCAGTAGCCAGGACAATTCCAAGGAAGTATTGGATTGGGGAATGCGCTATTTTTTAGGGTGCTGGTCCTTTATTTCAGCCTTGGGTAGGTCATTTGAATAGGGAGAAGACAGGAGGAGGAAAGCGCTCTTGCCTATTACAGGGGACATGGTGTTGTGTGTGGGTGGGGCCTACTCCTCTGCACACGTGGGGGTACTTTTCCTCTCCTCTCATGTACACGCTCATCAATGCCCGGGACCAGGTGAGGCCGCATTCATGTGAAAGTCAATGTTAAGGCAGAACCCCAGCTTAGAGTTGAGCCGTACGTTGCGTGCAGTTGTGTAGCGTTGTGAAGCGTTCCATCACATGTCACTTCACACCTTTGTTCGATGAAGGTTGCATTTAGGGTTGCCACCTTTCCTTTAAGTCAAACCCGAACACATTAGCGGCGCACAGCAATTTTTTTTTTTGTTTACAGTATAAACTGTACATATATTTTGCAATTAAATAACATTTCTAATCATATGAGTCCCCCTTTACATCAGAGTCCATAGAGTTCCCTTACACTGTAAGGGGGGACTCTGCAGACTCTGATGTAAGCGAGAGCTCTGGGGACTCTAACACAAGGGATTCTCTGGGAACCCTGATTTAAGATTTAACCTGATTTAACCCTGATTGAACACTGAGAACTCTGATGTACGGCGAGGACTCTGATGTACGGAGAGGACTCTGATGTAAGGGGGAACACTGTGGGCTCTGCTTTAAAGGGGAACTCTGATGTAAGGGGTGCTCTGAGAACCCTGATTTACCTTAGTATACCCACTCAGAGGCAGGACAGAGAAGGGGGGAGACTTCAGTTAAAGACAGGGATGGATGGTGAATTCACTTACCCCTTGGCAGTCAGCACCTTTCATCCAGATGTATGAGGCTGCTAGACTTCAAATTTCCGGCTTGCACTTTTTTCTGAGGAGTGTGGGCAGACACAGAGGGGTAGGGGCGGGAGGAAAAGGAGCAGATCAAACTCTCTCCTCTTCTGTCTGTGTATGGAGGGGAATTGTTAGTGCTGGCTTTGGGCAGCATGAAAGAGTAACAGACACTCTCAGTTTAGACAACTGCAGCCAGCAACCCTGCTGGGAAGCCATAGTCCCGTCTGAATAATGTGTCCGGGTTTCAGGCAGTCTGAAACCTGGACACATGATTCAAAACTCGAACTGTCCGGGCGAATCCTAGACAGGTGGCAACCCTAGTTGCATTTAGAAGGAAGACTGCTATGTCCATGCCCTCACCACCTCACTCCCAGTGACAGAATGGGGTCTCGGTGTGCACCTAGCACGGACCTCATGTGTGCACTTAGTTCACTCCTTCCACTCTCCCGTACCATGCGGATAGGTTCTTGAAGTCTCCGTGCCGGGGGTTCAGTCCCGATTATTTGGGGAAACCGACCGCTATGGAGGGAGGCAGAACACCAAACCCCTTGCTATCAGAGGACCTGTCACCTACACCAGGCACCACGCTTTATTGACCGGCTGTCTTACATTTCCACCAGTCCATGGTTACCTGTGTTAACTACTCTCCTGCTCCAACTCTTCTGCTGAGTTAACCCTTCATAGTGGCTCTCCTCCTGTACCCTGTTAGTGTTTCACAGGCCCTGATCTTCTGATATGCCATGTTCTACCATGCACCCCTTTTAATTACTTCAGACCAGGCTTTAGGACAGTTCAAGAAACTGAAAACTTCTGAAACTTTACAAGTAATAATGCATACTCATTCTCCTCATTAACTAAGCTATGGCTGCCCAGGCCCTGTTGTACCAGCTGTATGCTTGGGGCATCATGGTGACCCTCTTGGCGTGTTTGGCATGGTGATTGTTGTCCTCGAAGAGTCCAAAGAGATAAGCTCTGAGGCCATCTGTAGAGCCATGACCGGGGAGATCTGGAAGCGCAGGTCGATCTTGAAGTCCTGAGCAATCTCCATGACAATTTGCTGGAAGGACGGCTTTCGTATGAGCAGCTTGGTGGATTTCTGGTAGTCATAAATACCACCTGTCCCAGATTTTGAGGGACTGTCCCTGATTTGGAACAAAAATCCCTCTGTCCCTCTTTCCTCCTCAATTCAAAATACTAACCACAACATACAAAGTCATTCACAACTCTGCCCCGAGCTACATCACCAATCTTGTCTCCAAATATCACCCAAATCGTCCTCTCCACTCTTCTCAAGACCTCCTACTCTCAAGCTCTCTCGTCTCCTCTTCTCATGCTCGTCTCCAGGATTTCTCCAGAGCCTCTCCCATCCTCTGGAACTCACTACCTCCACCTGTCCGGCTATCCCCTACTCTTGCTACCTTCAGGCGATCCCTGAAAACTCATCTCTTCAGGAAAGCCTATAACGTCTCTAACTAATCTTTTACCACTTCCATCAGCTCATTCCCCACAGTTACAACCTTTTGTACCACCTGCCCCACCCTATTAGATTGTAAGCTCTTCTGAGCAGGGCCCTCTTAATCCTCCTGTATCTTATTGTATTATAACTGTATTGTCTCCCTTTTATATTGTAAAGCGCTGCGTAAACTGCTGGCGCTATATAAATCCTGTATAATAATAATAATAATATGTCCCTCATTTTGGTCTGATGTATATATTTGTATATAAAATACACTTCTTTCAAAAAGTGTTTCACAGTGCTAAACCTTTCATCCAATTTCTACGAGGGGCATTCAAGTTAAACCAGGACTTTTTGAGTTTATAAAATAAAATAACAAATTTCAAGGAGTAGAAACTGCATTTATTTTTCGGCATACTCCTCTGCTACATTTATACATTTATCCCAGCATTTAGCTAATGCCTGAAAAGCTTTGGCATAGAAAGATTTGTCAGTACGTCTGACCCATCCTAGGACAGCCTGCTTCACTTCATCATTAGTGCTGAAATGCTGACCTTCAAACGGAAAGCTGTCTTGGTACCTAGCTAACTTTTCGAAAATGCAAATGTTTGTGAATGATTGCATTCACCGACAGAAAGATTTGTTTCTTGTGCAATTTCAGGTTATTATTATTATTTTTCAGGATTTATATAGCGCCAACAGTTTGCACAGCGCTTTACAGCATGGGGGCAGACAGTGCAGTTATGTAGCCAAGTCCCGGGTCCTCTTTGGTCTAATGAGAACCTCCAGAGTTAGGGATAGATGACATCCTTCCGTGTAAAGTGGGTTACGAGGCATAGTGAGTGTGATGCAAGCTAGATTCATGGGCGCCAGACACTTCTTGAATGCAAAGAGAATTATTGTCTCTTAAACAGAACTGTGGGATAGAGGGTTTAGGGCCAGGACACCCTTTTAGTAGTTGGCAGACTCTGACACTTCTATAGGTAGACAGCCATGCAGGGAAAGGCACCCAGCCGGACACCACATCTGCATGTGTAGACACCCTGTCTCCTATGGCAACAATGTTGAACAGTTCCTAACAAAGATTACAATGAACTTCCTCTACAATCTCCTCTTGTAGATCTTCACTCAACTGAGCTCCCAGTCTCTCTTGCTAGACTTGTTGATCCACTACCACTGGTCTCCTGAGCTCTTCCTATCTTCTCATTGAGTATCTTCCTCAAGCGTCACCCCCGCGTCCCTGCTGGGTCCCTAGCTTGGCATTCAGGATACTCCTCAAGCATCACCGCACTGGCCTACTCGGTCCCTGGCTTGGCACACAAGGCTCCTCTGCAAGCGTCACCTCCGCTGGCTGGGTCCTTGGCTTGACACCTGCTAAAGTTTCCCAATTCTTCAATTCAATTCATTCCCGGTTGGTGAGAATACTGCTCTGGTACTTGCTTCAGCTACTCACTGTGGTCCCTGGTAATAAGGTGGTTGGTCCCTTAGTGGCGACAGCTTGCCCTCTACCTCCGACCACGACAGGTTCTCCGTCCGGCAAAACCATCCCTTCTGGTTGGACTGCAAGCCGCAGTCCCAACCCTACGTTTCTCTCTTCCTTCTGGATAGGCCCTCAGACAGCCTAGCAGCCAGATGTCCCTAGGATAGGCCTCAGGCTCTGGCCTAGCAAATCGGGGCAGCACAGCACACGTCCACCCAGACAGCCGTCCAGGTGGCACAGAACTCTTATCACCTGACTCCCCCCAAATAAATAGGCTCTCCCAGCAGGCCAAGGGACCCAAGAAGATCCCTGCCCATTAGCTGAGACACCCTGTCTATTCCTAATCTGTCCTTGCATTACCCTTGTCTTATCTAATGCCACCAGATACCCGGTCATCTAGTGACAGACGAGAGAAGTGCAGCAATTCCAGAATTAGGGTGGAATCAATTGATCTCCTATCAATTGGCCAAGGCAACTATACCTGGCAGATAAATTTACTAGCAACTCTCTCTAAACATCAGGGTGCTACAGTTACAATACAAATCAATACAGGAGGGATCAGAGGGCCCTGCTCGTTAGAGCTTACAATCTAGAAGGGAAGGTCAAGTGGAACAAAAGGTAGTAGCTGTGGGGGATGATCAGATGGAGAAAATTAAAATACAGTTGTTAGGTGTGGGTAGGATAGGCTTCTCTGAAGAGAAGGGTTTTCAGGGACCGTCTAAAAGCTAATAAAGTAGGAGATAATTGGACAGATTGGGGTAAGGAGTGCCATAGGATTGGAGAGGCTCTGGAAAAGTCCTGGAGATGAGCATAGGAGGAGGTGATGAGGGAGCTAGAGAGCAGGAGATCTTGAAAAGAACGAAGAGAAGGATTAGGTTGGTATTTAGAGACTAGGTCAGTGATGTAGCTGGGGGCAGAGTTGTGGATGGCTTTGTAAGTAGTTGCTAGTATTTTGAATTGAATTTGTTGGGTGAGCGGAAGCCAGTGAAAGGATTGACAGAGAGGAGTAGCAGACACAGAGCGATTGACGAGGTGGATGAGTCTGGCAGCAGCATTCATGATGGATTTTAGGGGGGATAGACTATGTAGAGGTAAGCCAATGAGGAGGGAGTTGCAGTAGTCGAGGCGAGAGATGACCAGGGACTGAATTAAGAACTTTGTTGTGTCATTGGTTAGAAAGGGGCGTATTTTGGAGATGTTGCGGAGGTTGAGGCGGCAAGATTTGGACAGTAATTGGACATGGGGCTTAAATGAGAGCTTAGAGTCCAGGACTACACCTAGGACCTTGGCATGTGGGGATGGGCTTATAGTTGTGCCATCGATTTTGACAGAGAGATCAGGAGAAGAGGCACGTGGGGGAGGAAAAATGATAAGTTCAGTTTTGGATAGATTAAGTTTGAGGAAGTGGTGCGATATCCAGACTGATATATCTGATAGTAAATTAGTGATACACGAGGAGACTGAAGGAGTGAACTGAGGGGTAGAGAAACACTGTACTAATGACACTGGCTGGGGAGGAGTTACCATCAGGGGCGATCAAAGGGTTAACTGTGTGCCTAGCCAGTGTTTTACTATATTGTGGGGTTAACTGTGTGCCTAGCCAGTGTTTTACTATATTGTGAGAGGTGCTTTTACTAGGGGAAGGGATGGAATTTATTTTGCAGGGACACAAATTCTATCCCTTCTCTCCTGTCAGAACAGCGATCTGCCTTGTTTACATAGGCAAATCGCTGTTCTGCCTCTCTGCCTAACGACCGGCAGGTGCTGGTGGACATCGGATACCATGCACACGCCGACTGATTTCCACTGGTGCTGGTGGACATCGGATACCGTGCACACGCCGACTGATTTCCACTGTGTGTAATCACAGTGGAAGCAAGCCACTGGTGGCGTGCATCCTTCCCAGAAATGTCAGATCACGTATATATATATATATATATATATATTTTTTTTTTTTTTTTTTTTTACGTGATCTGGCGCACAGGTGCAGTCCTGTAGCAGTAAAACTGCTATAGGGCGGACCTGAAGCAGTTAAGGGGGCATGGGAAGGGATGTGTCCTATGCCTACATTTTTTTGCTAATAGGTGTCTCTCGTTCCCATATCAAAAAATTGGAAGCTATGCTGGTAGCAATGTATCTCTCGGAGAGCCACCTGTATCGGGGAGGCTCCTTGATTCTGCTGGTGGCCAGGGCACTCATGAGAGCGGCTTTGGTGGCCAGCTGCCTGTGGGGAGCTTCCTCACCGGTGGACTTACATGTGGTCTGCTAAGTTCTGGCCAAGTGGCCATTATTTCATAATAGCTTGCTTTAACTGGTACAGTAACTGGTTCAGTCAGTGGTTAGCCCAGTAAGGCGATGGTTGGTGGTTGCTCCTATAGGCAGCCTTAAGTTATGAGTTCCCCATGCACATTATAGGGCACATCTGACAATGAAAGCTTTTACCATATGCGGTAATAAAGATCACTGTCTGGTTCTGACACAATGTAAGGCAGTTATTTGTTTTGCATATGACTAATTTTATCTTATCTTCTGTGCCAGCTCCACCCTCTCTCCACCCTTGTGCATTGTGCAGTGTCAGTCGCACACTTTTTGCCCCTCGCTTTTGTTTTGCTGCTTTTTTGTTGCTGCTTATTTTAGTCTTTTGTCTCCTGGGGTGAGTCACAGACAACACAAACCTTCCTCTGAACTGACATTTTACACGCACACCTGGAAACACATTCCCTCACTCCCTTATCCCTGTGTACTGAGACATGATGACATGGATCAAGTCACCACACAGAGAGGATGACTTATGACTCCTGACAACCGGGACAACCAAACAAAGCTCTCACTCCGAGCCGAAACCAACATTTATGGTCTTTTTGATGTCTTCTGTGCCTAAAGTATAATGAAAGGCAAAACATTTTTTTTTTTGGATAGGGTCGAGAGGGATTAGAACACCTGTCCGTTTTTATTGCTGTCTGTGCCTCTGTTAAGGAGATTTCCCCCTCTCTATTTCTCCTGTTTACCATTATCATTAAAGGTGAAAGTAAAAGAAAATCCCAAATTTTGGGTTGGCCCCAGAAAAGTAATAGAGGGAAAATCTTCCAATGAGGACACTAGTTCTGGTGACCTGGGGGGCCCCCAAGGAATTCCCCTAATTTGCAGTTATTTCCTCTCACTTCCTGTTTGGCCATGGGACAGGAAGTGAAGGAAAATCTCTGCAACGGGACAAAGGTGGCGAAAAAAAAAATTTGACCCTCCCTTACCATATCCAAAATGAAAAAAAAAATTTGCCTATAGTTTTACTTTAACCACTTGCCGACCAGCTGCCGTCATTATACTGCAGCAAGGTGGCACGATCTCGCAAATCGCCGTAGGTGTACGTCGGCTCGGGAACTCGCTTTTGTGGGAGCACGCGCGCTCTCATTGGCCAGCGGGGGAGCCAATCAGCAGGTCCTCTGGCCATCTGCGATTGTTCCCCGCAGTGACAGAATTGGGATCTGTCTGTGTAAACAAGGCAGATCTCTGTTCTGACAGGGGAGATCACACAGATCCTGTCTTTCTGCTATGCAGAAAGATGGATCTGTATGTTTCCCCAATCACACAGTCCCCCATACAGTTAGAAAACACAAACAGGGAACACATTACTGTAATATTGTCACTGGTTCCCAAAAAAGTGTCAAAAATGTCAGTTAAGTGTCTGATCTGTCTGTCGCAATGTCGCAGCGCTGCTAAAAATCACTGATCGCCGCCATTACTAGTAAAATAATAATAATAAAAATGCCATAAATCTATCCCCTATTTTGTAGACATGATAACTTTTGAATAAGTATAGATCGGCTTTCAGGACCTGTCAGAGATTTTGATAACATCTGCGCACATGTCAGACTTTCAAAGATAGCTGGTCAATAAGTCAGCATTAAGGGGACTGAAGTTCCTTTTTAATGAATTTCCACTCAACCTTACATAGTTACATAGTTACATAGTAGGTGAGGTTGAAAAAAGACACAAGTCCATTAAGTCCAACCTATGTGTGATTATATGTCAGTATTACATTGTATATCCCTGTATGTTGCGGTCATTCAGGTGATTATCTAATAGTTTCTTGAAGCTATCAATGCTCCCCGCTGAGACAACCGCCTGTGGAAAGGAATTCCACATCCTTGCCGCTCTTACAGTAAAGAACCCTCTACGTAGTTTAAGGTTAAACCTCTTTTCTTCTAATTGTAATGAGTGGCCACGAGTCTTATTAAACTCTCTTCTGCGAAAAAGTTTTATTTCTATTGTGGGGTCACCAGTACGGGATTTGTAAATTGAAATCATATCCCCTCTCAAGCGTCTCTTCTCCAGAGAGAATAAGATCAGTGCTCGCAACCTTTCCTCATAACTAATATTCTCCAGACCCTTTATTAGCTTTGTTGCCCTTCTTTGTACTCGCTCCATTTCCAGTACATCTTTCCTGAGGACTGGTGCCCAGAACTGGACAGCATACTCTAGGTGAGGCCGGACCAGAGTCTTGTAGAGCGGGAGAATTATCGTTTTATCTCTGGCGTTGATCCCCCTTTTAATGCCAATATTCTGTTTGCTTTGTTAGCAGCAGCTTGGCATTGCCTGCCATTGCTGAGCCTATCATCTACTAGGACCCCCAGGTCCTTTTCCATCCTAGATTCCCCCAGAGGTTCTCCCCCCAGTGTATAGATTGCATTCATATTTTTGCCACCCAAATGCATTATTTTACATTTTTCTACATTGAACCTCATTTGCCATGTAGTCGCCCACCCCATTAATTTGTTCAGGTCTTTTTGCAAGATTTCCACATCCTGCGGAGAAGTTATTGCCCTGCTTAGCTTAGTATCGTCTGCAAATACAGAGATTGAACTGTTTATCCCATCCTCCAGGTCGTTTATAAACAAATTAAACAGGATTGGTCCCAGCACAGAACCCTGGGGGACCCCACTACCCACCCCTGACCATTCTGAGTACTCTCCATTTATCACCACCCTCTGAACTCGCCCTTGTAGCCAGTTTTCAATCCATGTACTCACCCTATGGTCCATGCCAACGGACCTTATTTTGTACAGTAAATGTTTATGGGGAACTGTGTCAAATGCTTTTGCAAAATCCAGATACACCACGTCTACGGGCCTTCCTTTATCTAGATGGCAACTCACCTCTTCATAGAAGGTTAATAGATTGGTTTGGCAAGAACGATTCTTTATGAATCCATGCTGATTACTGCTAATGATACCATTTTTATTACTAAAATCTTGTATATAGTCCCTTATCATCCCCTCCAAGAGTTTACATACTATTGATGTTAGGCTAACTGGTCTGTAATTCCCAGGGATGTATTTTGGGCCCTTTTTAAATATTGGTGCTACATTGGCTTTTCCCCAATCAGCTGGTACCATTCCAGTCAGTAGACTGTCTGTAAAAATTAGGAACAACGGTCTGGCAATCACTTGACTGAGTTCCCTAAGTACCCTCGGATGCAAGCCATCTGGTCCCGGTGATTTATTAATGTTAAGTTTCTCAAGTCTAATTTTAATTCTGTCCTCTATTAACTTAGTGTCCCCTTACCAGGGTCTTTCCCACCCAGCCTTTTTGTCTCTTTACCGGAGGGGAAGGAAGGACCAGCCGATCAGGTGACGACTGTAAAGACTGAGAGCTGTCTCTGGCCTTTTTCACATGGGCAGTCAGGGAGGGGGGCTGTAAAAACAGGCAGACGAGCCACTTTTATATCATCCCCTGACAGGGCTATACAGATGCCATGGACAGGATTCTTTGGCTTACAGGCATAGCAGAGCTTGACAGGCGGCACCGTCTCTCAAACACGCCCCATTATGATCAATGGGGCCACACTACAGCCACAAGTCCAATGCCTGGCTCGCAATTGTGGCACAGTCTTACAATGTAAAATTGGCATTCAGCAAATAAAACAAAAAAAAAAAAAAAAATAAAAATAGAGTGTCAAGAGGCAATAGTAGCGCCTTCTGAATGCTTGTCATCCGTGACTTTACCACCCTCTGAAAAGCGATCCACTATGAAACGCTTTTCAGAGGGTGGTAAGCTTACCAGAAGAAGAAGCTTTCCACAGCTCAGTCATTGTACTGGGAGCATCTTTGTGTAGATATCCAAAAATCCAGAGACTCCTGCTGGTGCTACCATCCTGGATAAGATGTGATCTTAATGCCCCAGCTACTGTATTTCCTCCACAACTCACCCGTAGTGATACACCTTAAAATCTTTAGGGTGGTAAATACCCTTTTTCGATGATTATTAGGGAACTCTAAGCCCCCCAGGATTAAACTGGAGCAGTTGCAGCACTCTAAGGACAGTGGAGGATTGGCGGTGCCCAACCCTTGGCTGTACTATATAGCTGCCCAGATGCAACATCTGGTTGGATCTATGTCCCAGAATCCGGTGGGCCCGTCGGCTCAGCTGATTCTTTTTGCCTCGGGGGCTGAGACCATCCCGATGGGTCTGGAGGCGCAATTGTTCCTTAAATACAATAAACAGATGCCAAAACTCACACTAATCCAAAAAATTTGGAACAAGGGCAGACAACTGCAGGGGGTGCTGGGATTCACAGATTTTAGTCCTATATGGGGTAATCTCTCATATGTGGAATTAGTTAAGTTGCAGCAGGGGCCCGGGTGGCGCACCTTTGGTGTGACTCTGCTATCTCACATATTTAACAATGATAAACCGCTGTCCTTCCCTGAAAACTACCCGCCACTATGTTCTACTCCTACCTCCAGCTCCGACAGGCCGTTGCTGCACAGGGGGCTGCAGGAGAGTGGGCAGTGTCACCCACTCCTATTTTTCACGTGCTGCAGTCCAGCACTGAAACTAAGGGGATTAAATCTCAGTGTTACCAAATGCTGCTTACAAGCCACTTACGGACATACCCCAGTAGGGCAGTGTCTTTATGGGAGAGAGACCTGGGGCAACTTACGGGAGATCAGTGGGAGGAGGCCCTGCAGTCCGTATCTACCTGTCCCCTGAATGTAGCACAAAATGTTTCCCAACTCTATATTATACTGAGAGCACACTACACCCAGACAAAACTCCATAAAATGGGCAGACTGGTGGATCCTCTGTGTTGTCGGTGCCGACAACACAATGGGGATCTCATACATCTCCTATGGCGCTGCCCGAAGTTCTACCTCTATTGGGACGAGGTGGTTGGAACACTCAACCGGGTACATTTAGACCCAATATGCTGTATACTGGGGGTTCTGGAGAACGTGATCCCTGCGAAACTGCTAAGGATTGCATTCTCTGTTTCAGGCCACAAAACTTATTTTAATGGGCTGGAAATCAATCTCGCCACCCACTATCACCCTGGATAACACTTATGGGAAATACCTATATCATGGAACGGTATATCTACCAACACAGGGGGTGCCCGGGCAGGTTTGAAAGGCTATGGTCACGTTGGCTAGACACACCTGGGCTAAGTCCCAGGGAACTACAGTGTCCCTCGGGGTGATTTAAAAATATTTTTGATGCATGTATGGACCTATGTTCAAGAGGGGGCGATATGGAAGTCTATAAGTGTATGCTATGTCTTGATATGTAGCTACTGCAACGTTAACTTGAATATGTAACTGTTATTATTCAAAAGGTATGGCTTGTGCATTGGAAGATATTTCATATGTTCAATAAAAACCTTTTTGATAAAAAAAAAAAAAGATAAAAAAGCCTTCTGTGTGCAGCAGCCTCCCTCAGCCCCACTAATACTTACCTGAGCCCCATCTCTATCCAGCGATGTTGCACGGGAGGCACGAAGCCCAGGGATTCTCCCTCCTCATTGGCTGATACAGCAGCGGACGCCATTGGCTCCCGCTGCTGTCAATCAAAGTCAGTGAGCCAATGAGGAGAGAGCGGCGGAACCGCAGCTCTGTGTCTGAATGGACACACAGAGCAGTGGCTCACCTCAGGTGCCCCCATTGAAAATTGTTTGCTGTAGGGGCACTTGTCAGGATAGACGAAGAGGAGGATCAGGGCTGCTCTGTGCAAAACCAACTGCACAGAGCAGGTAAGCTCTAAAAAGAAGTTGGCTTTGTGCTAGTCTGGTGAGATCCTCCAGTGTCATCCCCACATCTGTAGTCAATGTGTCCCCCCACCTAGTAGTCGGTCTCCTTCTTCGCCTGGTTCCTTCGATCTTCCCAGACATTATTTCCTTCTCCAGTCATCTCTCTCTTCTGAAAGTGTGACCAAAATAGGACAGTCGTAACTTCATCATTTGGGCTTCTGGTGACATAGCCGGTTTGATCTCTTCCAAAATCAATCCGATAGTTCTATGGGCTGTCCACGGCCCACATAAAATTCTTCTCCATCACCGAAGCTCAAATGAGTCGATCTTCTTTCTATCCCATTTCAGTAGTGTCCAGCTTTCACATCCCTAACTGATAACTGAGAAAATTACTGAATGGACAGGTCTGATCTTTGTTTTGAGTGTAATTTCTTTGCATTTGAATACTTGTTGAGAGTATTTATTGTGTAGCTACCAAGTTCCGCAGAATATTTCATCACTGCTAGTTGCTTCCTTGTATATGTTACATTACTAGTTACATTACTTAATGGTAATTAAGTATGCAAACTACTGGATTCTGTAGAAATCTTCTCTGCGGGGCTGCCCTGTCCTCTCCCATGCTTGATGAATCACCATGTCCACCAATAAGCAATGGGAGAAAGAAGGATGTTTGTATTTACCGGTAGTTTAATTGGGGACACATCTCTCCCCTCATGTTGGTTAATTTCCAGTTGTTGACCTGCCAGAGTAAAAATGATTTGAATGGCTATCAATCTATCCAATCAAGAGCTGATAACCCCCGGGCAGAGAGACAGCGCTTCCTCGTGGGTCAAGTTCTAGGGCTCAGGTAAGTAAAACGAGGGGGGGGGGGGCTGGGGGGCCGGTTACTGCCAGGTGTTTTTTACCTTAATGCATAGGAAGCATTAAGGTGAAGAACAACATAGGTTTACAACCCCTTTAAAATTTTCCTATTGACATTACTATTATACTCGGTATACACAGTATATAGAAAAAGGGAACGATCATAGTGTTCCACGACACTTTCTTCATTTCCATAATAAATCTACTCAAAGGTTACAGGTGTGGATAGTGGAGGCCATGTCCAGGGATCTCCCCGAAGCAGAGCGTTTTCACAAGCTCTGCCAAAGGGAGACCTTCTGGATATTTACTTTTGACACCCTTTCTCCTGGAGGGTTAAATGAAGAGTTGGATGTAAATACCATTATATGACCATATCTGAACATATAAATACTAAGCTGCAATATAATATACATGCCCTGTGACCAATTTTTAATTTTTCTTTCCATACCCACAGAAATTATTATTTTTTATATATACACATAAAATTGTATTTGGAGGTGGTCAGGACCTCGATAACAGTAAGTAAATTGATAATGATAAAAACATATCCCATAATGATCTAGTAGCTGTTTATGCATAAAGATGTATTCATTTAATAACTGATCTTTTACTGATAAATTCATTTTAACATAAATTATAATTCATTTTTATCACATCTAGTTATATTTATATTATATTTAGGTTTTAGTTGAGTATTTGGTTATAGATTTATTAATTAAAAAATTATAATATAACATTAATTAGTGCTCGATAATTAATGTTTTTCCTCATAGGGTGTTTTATGTCACCAAAATAACATCTACATGGTATTAAAAACACCCATATGTATATGGGTTTGTTTGAGTTGCTCCAACAAATATATATGTGTAGCAGTAACCCCTGAAGGAGCTGCTGAAATATTTTGGGTTGTTGCCGTCACCCCTTTACCTGTAATTTCACCACATCAGGAACCTAGAGTCCATGTTGAGCTTTGTATCCAACAATGTATGCACCAGTCACTTTAGTATTTTCCAATTCTTTAATGAAAGAACTTGAAAGAAGTAGCAGTGAAGAGGTAGAAAAGGAGTTGCAGACAAATTCAAATGCCTTTTTTAGATCATTGAGGGATTGGAGATCTTAGAGACGATTAAACCTTCAGTCCAAAGATCTTTTGCCCACTCGGATAGGTCTCTCTCACTAACCTAGCAGCCGGAATGGCGCACAAACAAAAAGTCTCTGCCACAGACTTTAAAGGAACAAATTTTGTTGTACGATCCTCTGCCACAGGATGTAGTATTAGATGAACAGTCCTCTGCCACAGGACATAATGGTTTTAGATGAACAGCGACACAGTAGCAGAACCTTTAAGCCGACCCAGCAATACCGTGCGATAAGTTATGTTAGGATGCATCCTCCAATTGAGTCACCAGGCCCCTCTTGAGACCAGCATTCCGCATGGTCCTCTCCAAGATGGGTCCTCCCCTGGATCTTCTCAATTGCTTGTCTTCTTCCCTCAGGACAGACAGCACAGGACCATCTCTGTAGTAGTAGGCCCCAGACAGGCTTCTGGGCCTACTTGCATGGCTGCAGCAACGCAGCCCTCCGGCCTGGAGGGCCACGAGGTAGAACTAACTCCTAGCACATGGCATCTGTCCCATAAATACTCTCTCCCAGAATGCATAGCAGTGGACCACCTCTGCCGAGTTGCTTCTGAGAAGGAAGAGCACTCAATACACTTCAGCTTGTTGCTTTCCAACACTGACCTATGGTGACAACGACACCTACAGGCGACAGTGTGAAACTGCACGCAACACAGCCAATGCTGGAACAGAGGCTAACCTAACCATAGATTAACTCTGAACTATGTACAGAACAGATAACTCACTAAATTTACATATAAGCGCTTGATCAAAAAATCTGTCAGGGCTACATATGTACTACTGTACACTTGACTCCATATAACTATCGGATAGTATCAGGATGGCTTATAATATGATCCTGTGTTAATTTCAACATATATTTGTTTAGGATTTTTTGATTTATGATTTTTATATTTGTTTATTTTTTATTTGTCATTTATTATATATATACTTTTGCTTTTTATTTTTATATACATACATTATTTTATTTATTAAAATGCTGTTTCTTGATGTGCTGCAATTAATTTGATTGGAATGACACAACCTGTTTACATGTGGCCGCTACTTCCGGCTCTATGACTATAAACACCAGGCTCCCCCTTCTATCTTTAGCTTGAAAAAGGAGTGCGTATGCTCGTACACAGCACGGCGCATGCTTCGAAAAGCGTCGCACAGCATCCTGGGACCTGTGACGTCAGTACCCCTCGTACCATCCGCGCTACGCTGCGAGCCATTCTGGATCCCAGAACTGCTAGAGGGCTTCAGAGGACTATCCCCGTTCACAGCTCCATTTCCCCACAGCGTGAGACATCCAGTCTACCCAGCGCATGAGGAGCACAAGGACAGACCCCCCCAGCCATTACCTTAATGAAGAACCTGTATTATACCTACCTCTTGTGAGTAACCCAATAAGGGGGCCATAATAAATTGTACCTAATACTACACTTAGTGGCGCTTCTTTCTCTTCTTTTTATCTGATTACTACAGAGTGGGCTGTGCTCTGGATCAGTAGCTGAAACAAGTGTATGGACTTCCTCCATGAGACTTTCTCAAAAACTTTAAAAAAAACCCTTTTGTTTGTGTGTTTACCGTTGTGCCTACTACCCAGTTTAATTATTACTATTATACTCAACACTTGCTACTCCTAAGCTTGTTCACTGCATGCAAATGTGTAGCCACTAGGTGGGGCTTTGTCCTTCTGCCTTGCCTAGTGTCCAGCCTCCTATAGGTGACAGCTATACTCAAACCTAGAAGATTAGAGTCCTAGGAACTACATTGTGTACTAAAGAAAATGATTTTATGGTGACGAGTAGGGATAAGCTTTTGATTGTGTTCAGACTGAACTTCTGCTGAATGCTGGACTTTTCGTTCCAAAGGTCATATATAGTAGTTTTTTTTCTTCCTTAGCAACCACTGATGCATGCTTGCCCCACCACTGCACCCCTTCCTGGCCAGCCAGGCTGCATGCTCGGGTAAGGGTGTGGTATGGATTTAATGGGTGGACCTTTAAATCCGTACCAGAACCAAAGGGTCTGGTTGGTATGAATATTGGAGGGGATCAGGCATCCTTTTTTCTTTTTCAGGGCCTTAACATCCATACCAGACCCTCATCAAGGATAAGGGTTTTTCAATATTCATTGTTTATTTTTGAATACTCAGCTTTCAATAGACAATTCTGGGACGCTTCCAATAGACAATCCCTCAACGCGGCCAAGGGCTTTGACAGCGTCGAATGGCGCATCTATTGGAGGTCCTTGGTAGGTTTGGCTTGGGGGCAAACTTTATAGCATGAGTCAAAATGTTATATTCTGCGCCTATGGCCCACATAAGAGTGAACAGTGATTTGATGGATCAATTCTGTTTGAATAGGTGGATGAGACAGAGGTGCCCCGTCACCACTACTATTTGCTCTTGCTATTGGCTCTCTGGTGATGACGGTGCAAGCGTCTCCATATATCACAGGTTTCCGTAGGGGTTTGAAGGAAGAAAGAATATCTCTTTACGTGGATGATACCCTACTTTATTTAGGTGATTCTGCAGCTTCTTTGATTAATGTCATGACCCTTATTGACAGATTTGGCAAATTATCTGGATTCCATGTTAATTGGAACAAATCAGTGTTATTGGCTTTTTTTATGATCTACCTAGCCCATGTCTCTATGTGTCCAACAGATTTCAGTGATCCCCTCCTTTAAATATTTAGGGACTGTTGTTACCCCTGATGCTTGCAATTTGAACCTTCAGCCTCTCCTCTGTTTTTTTAGGCACCAATGCAAGAGTTGCTGCAAACTACCATAGTCTGTGATTGGAAGAACTAACCTATTCAAAATGGTGTGGGCTCCACAGTTGCTCTATGTCTTACACAATTCACCTAGTGGTTTCTTTCATAGAATAGAATAGACTCCCAATTTAGGGAATTGATATGGAATGCTAGAATCAGGCTGAACACATTACAATAAAGATGAGGGTGGGCTGGTGGTTCCGAGCATTAGACTTTATCTCTACGCAGCCCAACAGCAGCATCTTACATCCTGGGATCTGGTGGATATGACAGACCCAGTACGCAGCTTACTTACACGAAAGGACCCTGATCTTACAGCCCTATCCCATTTGGAAATTAACTTCCCCCTGGTCCCTATTAAATGTCCTATAACAGCCTTAATGTTGACCCCCTGGAAACATGTGAAAACCACCATGCAGATGGGTTTCCTCAGCTGCACTTCTTTGTGGAATTATGTGGAATTATGCGGAGCTAGCTAAATTGTAAGGCTTCTTATTATGGCAAAAAAAAAGGTATTCGATTGATAGCCCAGGTGTACTTGGGTGATAGCCTTAAATCTTTTTTCCACTCTACAAGGATAAGGGTTTGGTATCGATGAAGAGAACCGACAGAGAGAAGCAGCTGGGAGCTGTCATTTTACCTGCAATTTAAACTGAATTTTTTTTTTTTTATTAGTAAATGTCAGTTTTCCTATAGTTGTATACATTGCACAGTGCCACTTCACAGACAGGGAAAGGGCATCTCCAAGGATTGTTATTTAAATAAATCTTGCTTTTTTAATATTGCTCTGTAAGCATTATTAAAATCGGCAAACAGATTTTGCTGAAAACTTTTTTTTGCTTTGCTTCATGTTCTCCTAGAAAAGCACCTAGGAAGCACATATCCCCCCCCCCCCCCCCCACCCTTCAATGCCATTTGTTTGACAATTTTATTAGCCTACAAAATGGGAATTACTGTTACACTGACTTCAGTGGTGTTCAGATTTGGCGCCCAAACTTTAGCGATATTCTCTAAACCCGCCTCAAACTGAACCCAGGCTCGTTCGACTCATCCCTAGTGAGGTCACAAAATGCCTTCTTAGTCAACAGCTGCGGAGTAGTAGAGAGCTACGCTTCCGGAACAGACCTCATCACATGGTGGCTGCAAGTGGTAAATATGAGAAATAAAACATTTAAAAGCTATATATCCCCTTTAATAAGGTGACAGCATGACCAATAGTTTTCCCAGGGGAAAAAAAAAACCCCAATGAAGTTAATGATTATGTTCGCAGTGTACTATTATTATTCTGATGATAATTGTTGTTGTACATACAATATAATGAGAGGGTGTAACTCACCAGGCTTTGTCCTGAGGCAGCAGCTGGAATAATGTGCTAACCATTGAAAATCTAAACATTGGAATCATGGAAAGCACTAAAATACACAATGATTAGCACATTTTTCAAGTGGACCTGTCACCGTAGTGATGGAAGATCTTTTTGAGACCTGACTAACCTTTCATAATTTCCAGCTACTCTGGACTTAAAGGGACACTCCACGGTTTTCAAAGTTTGCCTTCAAAGGCTTTTTGTTAAAACTTTAAAACTTGTATAAATAAATACTAAATTAAAATGTTACATAAATGGTCATGAAGGTAGCAATAAACTGCAAAATGCATTGCCTTCACCAGCTTTGCTTCTGACAGACCTAACATTTTCTTTATTTCAGCAACCATGTGCGTCATGTGTATCCCAGATATGTTGCGAAAAGAGGAGTTGGGACTTTAAATAAGGCAAAGAGTGGGTAAGTTCATCTGCCTCCATCCCAATTGAACATATATTAAAAGAAGGGGGTTGGGTGGGACTTTGTATGAAGCACGGCTAGGTAATAAAGTATGCAATCACATGATGGTAAATTCCGAAGAAATATACATTGAATAATTTAAAATAACATGATAGACAATAGTAACACCTTAACAGTTTATTATACATGATTCACAGTAATAATAATAGATACATTAATATATAGTAATAAAAAGTTCAAATTCATAATAAAAATAATGATGTTAATAGTGATGATAATTGATGATAAAATTCATGTTATAAAGTCTCAGAATCACATGATTGCGATGATGTAGAATAAGGCTGGAGCTCTACGCGTTTCGTGGAGATGTCCACTCATCAGGAGCAAATATCAATTGGGATAGATCTGTATATAAATTGGATATATAGCAAATAATGATGTTGTGCACGACTGAAGGCACCGTGGCAAAACAGGCATCCCATGGGAGCTGAGGCCGAAAAACCATGGCCGCACTGAGGCCAAAGGAAGTAATAGGAAAAGCATCAGTGGTGGTGTGGTCCCCAGTTATAAAGTAAGTATTAGTGCAGGCTAATTAATGCAGACAATGTATCCCAGATATGTGAGAGATATGGTTGTAGACGAACCCAGACCACTGTTTTGTAAGGTGAAAATACAAGTACAGCATCCAAGATATGTGAAGGATTTTGTTGCAGAAGAACTCAGACCACTGTTTTGTGAGATGAAAGTACAAATATCTCAGATATTTGAGGGATATTGTTGTAGAAAAATCCAGACCACTGTCTTGTGAAATGAAAATATAATCCAAGTTTATTAAGTGTATACATGTTGGACTTTAACAGCAAATAGGAAAGTGCTAGATTGTTTGCATTTCAAGAATATATTTTTAGTGCAACCCCCTGAAGGAGTCGCTTGGTAATTTGGGTTCTTTGTTCTGCACCTCAACTCCAAGAACAACCTCAGCCCCTCTGACACACCTGGTTGAAGGAAAATTACTTATAGGGAAACAAATGTAGATTCCTTTAGCCTGGGTTCACACTGGTACGACAAGCGCTCACACATTGGGAGCTCATGTTGCATGACGTGTGAAAATCAATGTTTCCCTATGAGAGCCATCTTAACTGGTCCGACTTTGAAAATGCGAGCGAGCACCCCCCCCTCCTGAACCGTACCAGGCCGCAAGCCCTCAACATGGGGTGTGGGGGGGGGTGCTTTGGGGCAAGGGGGCGCCTTGCACCCCCCACCCCAAAGCACCTTGTTCCCATGTTGATGAGGACAAGGGCCTCTTCCGGACAACCCTGGCCGTTGATCATGTTGAGGGCATGCAGCCTGGTAATGTTCAGGTGGGGGGGGGGCTCACTTATCCCCACCCCCTTTCCTGGCCTGCCAGGCTACATGCTAGGATAAGGGTCTGGTATGTATTTTTTGGGGGGGGGGGTTCCCTCTAAAATCCATGCCAGACTGAAGGGCCTGGTATGCTCTTGGAGGGGGAACCTATGCTGTTTTTTTTTTCATTTGGCATGAAGTTCCCCTTAAAGATTCACACTAGACACAAAGTGCGTGCATTGTCGGGATCAAAGTCGGATCCCTGTTCACTGAAGTCGGATGGATGTCAGAGTTCAAGTCGCAGGGCAAAGTCGTATCCACAGTGGTATCACTGTCGTGTCATACCAGTGTTCTGAATTTGTACCAGGAAATACACATCTAGCACCCTCTAGTGTGTGCTACTAGAAGTGAGAGAGTAGGTAAAAGCATTGCTGGCTCTGGGTTAGACCTGAGTCATTGAATTGGGTCAGGGTTACTAGGGTTACTAGAGGCCAGGGCTGAATGACTCAGCCAGGCATCTTTCTGATACCTCCCCCATTTCCAGAGCATCAGAGAATGTTCTGGAACTAGTGAATGGGAGTGAGGAGGAGTTTCCTTAAATATTTAGAGGCCTTTAGCCAATCCCCAGGTTGGGGCCCTGGCAGGGAACTAAAGAGCCTTTAAATAGACATGAGCCATGACAGCAAGAGAGCTTGGGTGGAAGACTGAGAAGCACTGCTGAGGGAGGCTGTCGGTGGCCCTTGAGAAACCCCTTACCGGGAGGGGCGGGGGGGCTTGCCTTGGGCTGGAGCTCGGGATAGCTGGCCTGGAATGATCCCACCACAGGAGGCAGTTGGAGGGGTTCATGCTGGAGAGGCAGCGGGAGAGAGCAAGCAGAGACGGTGAGTAGATCAGCATAGTGCAGGGACAAGACAAGGGGAGAGACTGACAGCTGTAACAGTGCTCTCTTGAAGACCATGATGTGCCAAGTCTTCATCCAACCTTGCCCTAGCAAATCTCCATGTATATGTGTCAGTTGGGCAGGAAAGGGACAGAGAGCCAGTCGGGAGGACTGGGAAGGAAAACAGCCAGGTGCGAAAAATGGTAGTTTGAGCATAAATGAACACACAGAGGGTAGGTTCAGACACGATCTGCTAAACAGTATAATCACTATGCCAAGGTAATTTAGAATAGAGTTCCGTACCGCTAGACTGGGATTAAATCATGAATCAGCAAAGTCAGTAATAAACAGTACATTATAAGCATTAACTGCAGTGTATAATAAAACTACAACTAGTCCGGAGTGCACTCTAGGAGAATGGCTAGGATATAGCGTAATGTCCCCTGAGTGGTACCTCTTAGCATAAGCAGTAGGTGAAGTTCTATGTGTAGAAGCTGTAAATGGGCAATCTTTAATCCTTATTCTTCAGCCGGCTAGCGTTGGAGCCCAGTTGTTATATTGTATGTGCACATGAGAATAGTCCCAGTCAAGCCTACAGGCAGCAATAAGGCTACTAGATGGCTGTATGGTCAGTTCCTAAAGGGCTCAGTCTCTCTAGCAAAAAATAGTAAATCCCCACAGCAGCAGCTCACCGGTCCCAGCAATATTACAGCTCACTATCCAGTCACACACAGTGATTAGTCCACTTTCTGCTCTTCACCCAGGTGACTATGGCTGTTGGCACATCTGGATTCAGCACTCTGGATCTGCCATAATTCAGCAGTGGTGGTGCACACTGGACAGAAATATGCACTAGCCAGGCTCCCCATCACAATAAGAAGCTGTTTCCTGTACAGCCTGAGAAAACGCAGCTCTTTCGCCTCCTGACAATCTCTCTCTAGCAAATGCAGTCCAAAAGATCTTGATTACAATAGAGTCTCTCTCCTCTGGACTACAGTAGCCATATATGGAAAGGGATGGTTGGCACTCAGGATGACATCCAAAATAGTATTCCTTTATTAAATACATGTACAGAGCTGTAAAACAGCCTATGCATTTGGGACATTAGTCCTTAGTGATGGCTCAGTACCCATAGTGCAGTGCTGCTTGACTTAGTCTATTGACCTCTAGCTCCCTTTTCTTGCTGATACAACTGTTACCCAGTTCAGCACCACAGGGCAGCAGCTACAGAGTGCAGCTGCAACCAGTGTTTCTGTCACTCTTCAATTTTAGCCAAGCACCTGGATACTCATTTATACCATTTTGATCACTTTTGCAAAGAAACTGATTAACATATGACATACTCCTCCTTAAAACCAGCCAAAACCACTTAAATAACCTCTAGACATCCTAAACTGTGAATTTCTGGAAGTCAGGCTTATTATTTAGCCATAACAAGCTCACTTAGAGCAATATAACCCATAGTCCCTCTTGATTGTTTCCACATAACAAACTACACTTTTCACATGTCTACACGCTCATGTTTATTAACTCTCTACTGGGTTGGAGGAGCTCAAGGCATATTTGCCAACATTTTAAAAAATGCCCCGGGACAGCTTTTTCTCAGGGGCATTCTGTCCATTAAGCGCGCATGGGCCCTGTTACATAGTTACATAGTAGGTGAGGTTGAAAAAAGACACAAGTCCATCAAGTCCAACCTATGTGTGTGATTATGTGTCAGTATTACATTACATATCCCTGTATATTGCGGTCATTCAGGTGATTATCTAATAGTTTCTTGAAGCTATCAATGCTCCCCGCTGAGACCACCGCCTGTGGAAGGGAATTCCACATCCTTGCCGCTCTTACAGTAAAGAACCCTCTACGTAGTTTAAGGTTAAACCTCTTTTCTTCTAATTGTAATGAGTGGCCACGAGTCTTATTAAACTCTCTTCTGCGAAAAAGTTTTATCCCTATTGTGGGGTCACCAGTACAGTATTTGTAAATTGAAATCATATCCCCTCTCAAGCGTCTCTTCTCCAGAGAGAATAAGTTCAGTGCTCGCAACCTTTCCTCATAACTAAGATCCTCCAGACCCTTTATTAGCTTTGTTGCCCTTCTTTGTACTCGCTCCATTTCCAGTACGTCCCTCCTGAGGACTGGTGCCCAGAACTGGACAGCATACTCCAGGTGCGGGCGGACCAGAGTCTTGTAGAGCGGGAGAATTATTGTTTTATCTCTGCAGTTGATCCCCCTTTTAATGCATGCCAATATTCTGTTTGCTTTATTAGCAGCAGCTTGGCATTGCATGCCATTGCTGAGCCTATCATCCACTAGGACCCCCAGGTCTTTTTCCATCCTAGATTCCCCCAGAGGTTCTCCCCCCAGTGTATAGATTGCATTCATATTTTTGCCACCCAAATGCATTATTTGACATTTTTCTACATTGAACCTCATTTGCCATGTAGTCGCCCACCCCATTAATTTGTTTAGGTCTTTTTGCAAGATTTCCACATCCTGCGGAGAAGTTATTGCCCTGCTTAGCTTAGTATCGTCTGCAAATACAGAGATTGAACTGTTTATCCCATCCTCCAGGTCGTTTATGAACAAATTAAATAGGATTGGTCCCAGCACAGAACCCTGGGGAACCCCACTACCCACCCCTGACCATTCTGAGTACTCCCCATTTATCACCACCCTCTGAACACGCCCTTGTAGCCAGTTTTCAATCCATGTACTCACCCTATGGTCCATGCCAACGCACCTTATTTTGTACAGTAAATGTTTATGGGGAACTGTGTCAAATGCTTTTGCAAAATCCAGATACACCACGTCTACGGGCCTTCCTTTATCTAGATGGCAACTCACCTCCTCATAGAAGTTTAATAGATTGGTTTGGCAAGAACGATTCTTCATGAATCCATGCTGATTACTGCTAATGATATCATTCTTATTACTAAAATCTTGTATATAGTCCCTTATCATCCCCTCCAAGAGTTTACATACTATTGATGTTAGGCTAACTGGTCTGTAATTCCCAGGGATGTTTTTTGGGCCCTTTTTAAATATTGGTGCTACATTGGCTTTTCTCCAATCAGCTGGTACCATTCCAGTCAATAGACTGTCTGTAAAAATTAGGAACAACGGTCTGGCAATCACCTGACTGAGTTCCCTAAGTACTCTCGGATGCAAGCCATCTGGTCCCGGTGATTTATTAATGTTAAGTTTCTCAAGTCTAATTTTAATTCCGTCCTCTGTTAACCATGTAGGTGCTTCCTGTGTTGTGTCGTGAGGATAAACACTGCAGTTCTGGTTACTGAAGCCCCCCGATTCACTCGTGAAGACTGAGGAGAAGAATAAATTCAATACCTTTGCCATCTCCCTATCCTTTGTAACCAGATGTCCTTCCTCATTCTTTATGGGGCCAATATGGTCTGTCCTCCCTTTTTTACTGTTTACATACTTAAAGAATTTCTTGGGATTTTTTTTGCTCTCCTCCGCTATGTGTCTTTCATGTTCTATGTTAGCCATCCTAATTGCACCCTTACATTTCTTATTGCATTCTTTATAAATTCTGAATGCTGTGGATGATCCCTCAACCTTGTATTTTTTGAAGGCCTTCTCCTTTGCTTTTATATGCATTTTTACATTGGAGTTAAGCCATCCAGGATGTTTGTTCGCTCTTTTAAATTTATTACCCAATACATTGGCTAATGCCCTTATTTAATATGCTCTTAAAGCAAACCCATCTCTCCTCCGTATTCTTTGTTCCTAATATCTTATCCCAATTTATGCCTTTTAGCAAGGTTTGTAGTTTAGGGAAGTTGGCTCTTTTGAAATTCAGTGTCTTTGTGTTCCCTTCATGTCTCCTATTTGTGTGATTTATACTGAAACTAATTGACCTGTGATCGCTGTTACCTAAATTGCCCCGTATTTCCACATCTGTTATCAGGTCTGTATTGTTGGTAATCAGTAGATCTAGTAATGTTTTATTTCTAGTTGGTGCGTCTACCATCTGACCCATAAAATTGTCCTGCAAGACACTAAGGAACTGGCGAGCCTTAAATGAATGCGCGGTTCCCTCCGCCCAGTCTATGTCTGGATAATTAAAATCCCCCATTATGATAACACTTCCCATCCTTGCTGCTAATCCAATTTGTGATAGGAGATCCGTCTCCACTTCCTCCCTCAGGTTAGGGGGCCTATAGCATACTCCCAGTATTATTTTCCCCTTAGCTTCATCCCTTTGGAGCTCTACCCATAAAGATTCCACCTCCTCCCTAGCCCCCTCAGTGATGTCATCTCTCACATTCACTTGTACATTATTCTTGATATATAGGCATACCCCTCCCCCTTTTTTACCCTCTCTGTCCTTGCGGTATAGGGTATACCCTTGAATGTTTGCCAGCCAATCATGAGAGCTGTTGAACCAGGTCTCTGAAATTCCCACAAAATCCAAATCCTCCTTGTACAACAGTATCTCTAGTTCACCCATCTTGTCCGCCAGGCTCCTGGCATTGGTGAACATGCCACATAGTTTAGACCGGTCGCATATTGTCCTCGTATTGGGTGTTTCAAGATTGCAACTTGGACTTGCTACTATACTCACCTTGTGTTTTTGTGCTTTGGTTAACCTACCACTAATGCCCCCAATACTACCCTCTGGAATATCTTCCGCGCTGGCTATCACTGTCTCTGGACCCCCCCCCCCATCGCCTAGTTTAAAAACCCCTCTAACTTTTTGGCCATCTTCATTCCCAGCAGATCTGCACCCTCCTCATTTAGGTGCAGTCCGTCCCTTCTATAGTACCGGTTACCGACTGAGAAGTCGGCCCAGTCCTCCAGGAACCCAAACCCCTCCTTACTACACCAGCTCTTCAGCCACTTGTTTACTTCCCTAATCTCCCTCTGCCTCTCTGGTGTGGCTCGATGTACCAGTAGTATTCCTGAGAACACTACCTTGGAGGTCCTTTACTCAATTTAGCTCCTAAGTCCCTAAAATCGTTCTTTAGGACACTCCATCTGCCTCTGACTTTGTCATTGGTGCCAACGTGCACCATGACAGCCGGGTCTTCCCCAGCCCCTCCCAGTAATCTGTCCACAAGATCCGTGATGTGCCGAACCCGAGCGCCCGGTAGACAACATACTGTTCGGCGCTTCAGGTCTTGGTTACAGATTGCCCTCTCTGTCCTTCTAAGAATTGAGTCTCCTACCACCAGAATCTGTCTTTCCTTTCCCTTTGCTGCCCCCCCACTCTCACTGGAGGAGTTCTTCCCCTGGCAGCTAGGAGAGTCCCTCATCTCCAGCAGTGCTGGTCCCTGACTGGTTTCACCAATGTCACTCAATGGAGCGTACTTATTGGGATGCTCCAGTCCTGGATCGGCCTCCCTGGCACTTCCCCCTCTACCCCTCCTGACTGTCAGCCATCTACTCTTTGCTAGTGCCTGCACCTCTTTGTCTCCACCCGCCTCTGTGCTGGCCCCTGCCGGCACCTGCCGTGTACGTTCCTGGCTCACCTTTAGTATGGAGGGACTTCTCAGTGCTGACAGTTGCTTCCCCAGATTCAGAACCTGGGCTTCCAGGGAAACAATGTGCTTACATTTTGCATTGTTCATCGTCGCCTCCCCTATGCATGCGTCCGGACCCTTTCAGGACACCGGCGCATGAATTCCAACAGGGAGGGGCTGTTTTTTTGAAGCACCGATTAGAGCCAGAGGCTTTAATAGGCTTCAATATAGGGTGGGCTCGGGTCGCAGAGAGTGCGCTCTCAGCCCACCCAGGTGTGTTACAACAGCGAAATGAATATTCACTGTTGTAACAGTGATCCTTCTCCCAGCCAATCAGGAGGCGGGTTTTGACACCGGTCACCCGATTGGCTATAAAGACAGGCGATCCTATTGGATGCCTAGGAGGAAGAGGGGAGGAGCTGGAAGCTGCCATGGAGGAGAGGACTCAGTTGTTTGCCCCCCCCCCAAAAAGAAACACCAGCCACCACTGCTTTTTCTGCTGTGCCATTGTAGATTGAGAATGTACTTTAATTAGGGGCAGTGTATTCATTTTAAAATTAGTGTGTTGAGAGAGGCATATTAATGCAGTGCAGTGATCAGGGCTATGTATGATACAGCACTGAGTATAGAGTGTAGTGGTCGGTAATATTGTGCCCCTTAAGTAAAGTATTAAAGGGGTTGTAAACCCTCGAGGTTTTTCACCTTAATGCATTCTATGCATTAAGGTGAAAAACCTTCTGTAGTGCAGCAGCCCCCCAGAGCCCCCCTTTTATTTACCTAAACCTATGTAAGGAGGGACTCCACTGGGGACACCTGATGTAAGGAGGGACTCCGCTGGGGACACCAGATGTAAGGAGGGACTCCGCTGGGGACGCCTGATGTAAGGAGGGACTCCGCTGGAGACACCTGATGTAAGGAGAGACTCCGCTGGGAATGCCTGATGTAAGGAGGGACTCTGCTGGGGGCACCTGATGCAAGGACAAACTCAGTTGGGGGCACCTGATGCATGGACGGACTCTGCTGGGGGCACCTGATGCAAGGACGGATTCTGCTGGGGGCACCTGATGCAAGGACGGACTCTGCTGGGGGCACCTGATGCAAGGACGGACTCTGCTGGGGGCACCTGATGGCATCTGGTGGCAGGTGACACGCTCAGGGGTCCCACTGATTGTGCATTACGGTGAGTTAAATGATTTATTTTTATATTACAATGTAATAATAGAAAAAATGTGCTTCAATCACCCTAACACCATGGTGTCCGGATGATTGAAGCGCTAACACCAGGTGTTTGGAGTATCTTTATCTGCTGATTTGTTAAAGCGGGGGTCCACCTATCTATCGTTTTTTTTTTTTTGAGTTCATTCACAAACTTTTCTTCTCAGCATTACATACTCACATATTGTGTGTAATATGTCCGCCTGTGTCAGATTTCGTCGGAAAGAATAACTTATATTATTCACTGCAGGCGGTTTCCATCTTCATTGTGGGCATTTGAAGCCCACAATCATTTTTTTCCTGGATGTGGTGAATGCTGTGCTCCCAGCATTCACCGCTCGTTCCCGCACATGCTCAGTGGCATCCTGGGAAGCCTGAGACTAGCTCCCAGGAGTCTGGGAGAGGCTAGAAACACGCCTACTCCCACGGGAGGAGAACCAGGAAGTGCAAAGAAGAATAGAAAAATAAAAGGTAATTACGGCGATTTAAATTTTTTTAAACGGCATGTCAGCATCTAGGCAAGGAAGAGAATACATACAGATATTGTTCAAAATTTGGGTGGAACCCCGCTTTAAACTCTGGAATACACATTTCTATGGTGGTGTAGGATCTGGGCCTGCTGTCCCTCCATCCCTCTTTCCTTCCTTCTCTCTCCTTCCCTCCCTCTTTCTTTCTTTCTTTCCTTCCTTCTCTCTCCTTCCCTCCCTCCTTTCTTTCTTTCTTTCTTTTTCTCCCTCTCCCTCTCCCTCATTCATCTCAGACTCTAACCACACCCCCTTTGAGCCACGCCCTTTTCAGACACACCCATATTTTGTGTGAGCCACGCCCATTTTTGCCGCGGCGCGCCACATTTTAATTTTTTCTATGCCACGTCTACAAACGCATGCACCGCCCCTAATTATAATAAGACTCCAGCTACAGCCAAAAAAAGTGTCCCTAATTTTTTTTACAATGTTGGCAATGATGCCATTGACATGAATGCAGCTTCACCATTGCCATGAATGCAGCCTTCCCATTGCCATGAATGCAGCCTCACCATTGCCATCAGTGCAGCCTGATCGATGCCCATCTGCAGCCTCGAAGGGGACAGGGGGGGGGGGGTGGGGTGAGCGCCAACAGATTACATACAGGAGAATCTCCTGTTTACTCGGCGGCCTCTTTAATACAAAGTCCTGCCTCCTATGATAGACAGAACAGTCGTCCAATTCCAGCCCTGGAGACGGGACTTCCTATTACAGAGGCTGCCGAGCAAACCAGAGATTCTCCTGTATGTAATCTGACGGCACTTGTCCAGCCTTCCTCCCTGTCCCCTCCAAGGCTGCCAGAACGATAAATACGGTATATATCTCTTGTGGCCCCCCAAAGAATCCCCGAGCGCCACTCTTATTGGGGGCCACAAAAGATATATATATTCAAATTACCAGTGGGGTCACATTAAACTGAAACGCTGGCTGCAATTGGCCCACGGGCCGGACTTTGGACATGCCTGACCTAAGCAGTTAATCCTATGCATTGTGTAAAAAGGCTGTTTGATCCTGTATGCACAGATCCTCCCCTTCTTGCATTGCACCCCAAAACATGTCCGCCTAAGACAGAGTAAATTGAGTCAGGCTGCACATGCTCAGTTTTGTGTGTATTGCTAAATAGTTTATCTTTCTTTCTTGCAAGAGTGCATGTGATCAGCACAGGGTCCATCAGCACTGTCCAGACAGAGGTTCAATGCATCCTGATAGGACAGCTAGTGCAATATGAAAACTCCTCTTTCAAGCTTTAACCAGACACTGAAAGAAGTCACAAGACTGCTATATACTGCTCATAAGAAAAGGTATTTAGCAGTTTATATTTACTAAAATAAATGCATTTCCATGTCCTGTGTACTGTGGGAGACCAGATATAGTGAATGCAGGGTCCTGGGTTTAGTAACATTTTAAATGGCTAACTCCTCTTGCCCTTCCCCATAGAGGACCACCAGTGCCCAGGTATCAGTGTGGGTACACAGTGTGGATAGTGTGGATCAGGGGAAATTAGGAGTGCAGAACACACAGAGTGCAGAGGTCAGGAATGGGTAACATACATAGTGTAGAAGGTCAGCAATATGTCATACACAAAGTGCAGGGGTCAGGAGTATGAAACACACAGAGCTCAGGGGTAAAGCAAAAGTAATGCATGGTGCAAATTCCCTCCCCAAGCAAAAAATGGCCATCTCTTCCCAATACCATCCCTGCCAGAACTAAAGTGCCAGTGTTTTTTTCCAACATCTGGACCAGGGATTTAAACACAAAACTGCTGCCTTTTTGTGATATCTGAAAATGGAAAAACAGAAAATGGTAATTGCTTTTCATATATTAACATTTATGGACTGTATTTAGGATTAATCTCTGTTGTAGAGGTACCCTCATAAGGGCTGCTGAGTGTTGTAGTCTATCTGTCACCCTGCTCAGCCAGGCACACAGTTCTCATTCACCTTCAGGCAAAAAAAACAGTCCTTGAACTTTGTATGTATTTTTATTGAGGCGAATAAACTTGGATGGCGGTGGGATATTCATGAGATGCCCAACGGATTGCAGAAAATATATGGGACCAACTATATACACCTCCGGTATATACAACTCCAATCTTCAGCTCCAGCACATCACTTGCTTGCAGACTATCTCTCCTCAGCACATCACTTGCTTGCAGACTATCTCTCCTCAACAGCTCCAGCATATCACTTGCTTGCACTTCCCGGTCCCGCTAGCACTGATTTCTAGGCCTGACACTAGCTCAGCACCATGTACTTGTATGAAAATGTATCCTGTTCTCCTTTGTATTGCTTCCTTTGTGAAATACCTGGGGTTCCTGTCAGTCCCTCTGCTATCATATTAAAAACTTACCACACTAAGCAGGAGAGCACACCGTGGTCAGTTCTCTAGCTGTTCTGGGAACACAGTGTACTCTCTTCCAATGATCAGACTTGTCCTAAAACACCCTTCCTGCACAGCCGTTCACAGGGAAGATCGGTGTGCTGCTGCTCCCCCCCCAGATCTTATGCGGCTAAGAACAGGGAGTATGTGACCGCTTATAAAAAAAAAAGGGAAAAAAAGGTATTTATAATTTTTTTTTTTTTTTGTATCTATTCACAGATGTTTTGCCTTTCATTTCTATTTTTAAACTGAATGGGTTGTTTTACAAGGTGATCCTTTACAATCAATTTAAAAAGTATGGGACATGTGCAGAGGCTTGCTGGGACCAGTGGTCCACTTTGGAGTGCCAATTTGTCAGGAAACCCCAAGAACATGGACTTCTCCGTTCAATTCTTCCCATGTATGGACGTTTCCCAAAGATGCTTCACCTGTGCAGGTTACCTGGGGCAGCCACAGTTAGTTGTAGTTAGGAGAAATATGTTATTGCAAGTCATACATGTCATGCCAAGTTTCCAGTTAAAGTTGTGTCAACTGCTCAGAGCCTGGTCTGTAGATATTCAAGGGGTGCACGTTGGGTTTTGGCAAATTCCAAAAAAACCTGGGTCTGTAAAGCACTATAGGGTAAGTGTAACACCCCTACAAAAGGTCAACCTGCAAGGCTAAGAAGAGAAGGAAGTTGCCATTGGTAACCGAAAGGAAGAACAGCTATCGCAACCAGTCATTGGCATGGTACCTGGTTAAGTGACAGGTCCTCCGGTAGCGAGGGGGTCGGTGCTCTGACTCCTTCCCTAGCTGTCCATCTCCACGGTCAACGAGAGCAGACTAGCGTTGCGGAGCACAAGCTATGGGAAGATGGAGTTAATGTAGGACACGTATGAAACCTACGCTATGTGTCAGGCAGGGTTTCATTCAGTTACTGGGAGTGAAGTAGCGGAGGTACGCTGGACTGGTGGAGTGGGCAATGGTTCTGCATGTCCCTCCTAATGCAACACATACATCAGTACAAATGTGTAGTTACATGGGACAACATCTTATGAAGGAACTCCGTACACTACTACTGCACACAAGTGGCTCATCTCTGAGTTGGGGAACTGCCTAAATGTTGATTCTTCACATGACCAGAGCCTCTGCCTGGTCCTACGCATTGGTGAGCACACTTTCAGGTGAGGCGTTATGTCACATGCAAGGGCTAGTGACTCTGTTCATCGCCTAGCCTAGCCAAAAGAACCCACCCCGGGAGTAGTCCTCTTATGTGACCCAGAACTTGGTGTCCGAGTTAATGGGAACTTGGGAAGCATGGAGGAAGTGTCACCCTCCTGCTACCCCTACAAACTCACTAAATATTTTGTGCGTCCATTGGTAATGTCAGTGGCTACACTTGATCCCCCCCTATAAAAATAAGTCGACCAACACTGGCCCCTGGATCTCACATTTCCTACCCACAGACTTTGACTGGCGCCTGGTAGATTTATAAGGTTTTCCCTTCATCTAATGGTGGGACCTGGAATTCCCCATCATGGCTCTGAGATACTCATCCCTCGCCTCTCCTAAAAACCTCTTCCCAATCTTTCTCTAGTTTAAAAACTGGTTCCTTCAAACTGTCTTGGTCTGGGTTTGTTGGTTGTTAACATTGTTGTATAAGACCCAATGTAGCTGAACGCTAAACCAGTATTATGTATGCTACTGTAGTATCTTTGTATAAGATGATCAAACACTTGTCTTTTGAATGAAATATGTTGAAACAAATACATTGACCAACACTGACTTGGGCATAATTATTGGTGGTTGCTCTAGTTATATATATATTGTGGGATTTTGTGTTTTGCAATGGTCTGATGGACATGGTGTTATATACTGTATGTGTAAACTTGTATAGTTCTCTTTAATAGTTATGGTATTAAGTTACCTCTCGTTGATCATGAAGCAGTGCAGCTGTATTATTCAAATCTTTTTGTATTACTAAATGCTGTGCAAAATATTGTATGCTGAGAAACCAATACAAACTATTTATAAAAAATCTTTTATTTTTTTTGGAGAAATACCAATTATTCTGACAGGTTACCATTGATAAATAAAAGAAAATATGTAAATCTTGGGTGAGGGCAAGCATCCTGGGATTTGTGGTTTTGTCTATAGCCAGCACACCATTGGCTACAAGCAGACTGAACCTATCCTTGAGAAAACAGTGATTTGTAATGGCCTGAGCACTTAAGTATCAAAGGTCATATTTACTCCGTATTTCCATCTCTGCCTCACACCCTGCACATGTCACAGCTTACATACTTCTCACACTAATCATACATTCTCAAATGCAAAACTCAATCCTTAAAGGGTCAATCCACCTAAAACTGATAGGGGGATAATCTGGATCATCTAGTGGCTTCTTTTAGCGCTTATCTACAACAATGTGATCTCCACTATGTTTTGTCCCCTGCAATACCATGGAGGCATAGGCAGATTCCAGTGGCAGCTGGTGCTCAAAATTTTTGGGGGGGCGCAAACTGAAAAATTCTGAAAAAAAACCCATCAATTGCAGCCTCACTGGACCATCAATTGCTGCCACTGTGCCCCATAAAATGCAGCCACTGTGCCCATCAATTGCTGCCACTGTGCCCATCAATTGCCGCACTATGCCATCAAATGCAGCCACTGTTCCCCATAAAATGCAGCCACTGTGCCCACCATTTGCCGCCACTCTGCCCATCAATTGCTCCCACTGTGCCCATCAATTGCCGCCACTGTGCCCATCAAACGCAGCCACTATGCCCATCAATTGCCACACTGTGCCATCAAATGCAGCCACTGTTCCCCATAAAATGCAGCCACTGCCCATCATTTGCCGCCACTGTGCCCATCAATTGTTCCCACTGTGCCCATCAATTGCTCCCACTGTGCGCATCAATTACCGCCAATGTGCCCATCAATTGGCACCACTGTGCCCATCAATTGTTCCCACTGTGCCCCATCAAATGCAGCCCCTGTGCCACATCAAATGCTGCCAGTGTGCCCCCCGCCGGCCCACCGTATGCACTTACTCTGTCTCGGTGGGACAGGGTTTCCCACTCGCGCTCTCCCGTCCTCTCTTCCTATCCTCTGCTATGATTGGATGCCTGCCATCCAATCACAGCACCTGTCGTTTCAGCCAATCAGGTGGCAGGTAACAGATCAGAGCACCTGATTGACGGAGAGGCGCTTTAGTGTTAGGAAAGCGAATATTCATTCGCTTTTCTAACACAGCTGAGTGACCTGCGAGCGCCCAGCATGGCGCTCGCAGGTCACCTTTTTGACGCCTATTAGAGCCTATGGCTCTAATCGGGTACTTCAAGACCACCCCCCGCCGCTGTAGTTCAGGCGCCCTGCGCCCGAAAAAGGGCAGCGCACATGAATAGGGGGTGGCAGCGGTGGCCATAGATAGATTCATGCAATGCATGAATCTATGTATTGGTGATAGATGGGGGTGGCAGGAGAGAGGGGGTGGTGCCCGTGCGCCCCTATGGACACACTGCCAATGGCAGATTCCCTCATAATAATAGCAGCAGGTGGGTGAAGCTCATACAGAAATTCCACTGTCCGAGACCCTCAGATTTCTGTATCTGTTTTCCCAACTCCGCCCACCTGCTGGTATCATTAGTGGGGAACCCTTTCTCCCTCCATAGTGTTGCAGGAGAAAGACCCATATAAATTGGTGTAGAGACCTCACCACTGGGGCTTTCAAGAGGCACGAGAAACAGCTATGACAATCAAACCTGACAACAGATACTCAAAAATTAAGCATTGATTTTGGGTTAACAAACATAATAATCTGATTGTTTAAAACATAATATTTAACTCAAATTATGTAAAAACTTTTAACTAAAAAAAAAAAATATTGTTAATGGGGCATAAATAAGTGCTTGCAGTTGCGACACTGAGCTGAGAAAAGAGGAAGTCACTTTTTGGCTGCATGATCACGCAAAATTAAAACTCTAAAGCAGGCTCAAATATTAATGCTCAAATATTTGCATGTAAAATGAACATGTGCATGGTTATTTTGAGACACAATTGCATTAATAAATATTTACCTGTTTCCATCTCAGTGTGCTTTATGTGCACCTAGAAAGAAAAACTTTTCAATAGCTTTGCAGTGCGTAAATGTGCAGTTTGCCATATGTTAATGTGTGTTAAGGGCAGCCTATGCACCAAAATGTACCAGAAAAGGCGCGTGCATTATTTTATAGCAATGCAGCGAATCACAATTGCGCATTGCGGTTTGCTGCAATGCAGGTGGATTGGAAAAGGTGCTTTAGGGTGCCATTCAGAATGCAGCACCCCAGCATACATAGCATGCACCCTCAGGTACTATTTAAAATAATTTTGGCTTCACTAATAACTTCAATACATTTTTTTGAATGGTGAAATTTCCTGAAATTTTCCCAATTTTGCTAAAATTTTGTGTAGCCAAGTCCCGGTCCCCTTTAGGCCTAATGGTGACCTCCAGAGTCAGGGACAGCTGACATCCTCCTGTGTAAAGTGGGTTACAAGGCATGGTGGGTGTAATGCAAGATGAAAAGGGTGGGTGCTAGACACTTTTTGGATGCAAAGAGATTTATTGTCTCTTAAACAGAACTGTGGGAGAGAGGGTTAGGGCCAGGACACCCTTAGGTAGATGCAAGGTTAATTGGTAGACAGCCATACAGGTGAAGGCCTCCAGCCGGACACCACTTCTGTATAGGTAGGATGCTGTCTCCTATGGCAACAACCTTGTAAAAGTTACTAACTGTAATTGTATCCAACTATTTGCAACATGAACAGTTCTCAGGTTTCCCCACAATCACTGACTGTGGGTCTTCACCCAATGAGCTCCCAGTTTCTCTCACTAGACTTCAGACCCAATTGCCACTGGATCCCAATGAGCTCTTCCACTTTTAGCACTCGGTATCTTCCTCAAGCATCAAGCCCACTTCACTGCTAGGTCCGTGGCTTGGTACTCACAGATACTCTTCAAGCGCCACCCCCCGCTGACACGCTAGGTCCCTGGCTTGGCACTCACTGATGCTCCGTAAGCGCCACCTCTGCTGTCCCGCTGGGTCCCTGACTTGCCACTTGCTGAAGTTTTCCCACTTCTTCACCGTCCCTGGCTGGTGAGAAGTCTGCGCTGGTGCTGGCCTCAGCTTACTCATAGTGGTCTCTGGCAGCAAGGTGGATGGTCCCTTAGTGGCGACAGCTACCTCTGACCACAGCTGGTTCTCCGGCCGGCGGAACTGTTACTTCTGGCTGGACTACAAGCCTGCAGTCCCAACCATATGCTGCTCTCCTGCTTCTGGATAGGCCCTCAGACAGCCTAGCAGCAGGGATGTCCCCGTGATAGGCCTCAGGCTTACGACCTAGCAGCCCAGGGCAGCATAACATACGTCCACCCAGACACCCGTCCAGGTGGCACAGAACCCCAATCACCTGACTCCACCCAAATAAACAGGCTCTCCCAGTAGGCCAAGGGACCCAAGAAAATTCCTGCCCATTGACTGAGACACCCCATTCATTTCTAATCTGTCCTTGCTATGCCCTTGTCTTACCTAATGTCACCAGCTACAATGCCACCTGATGACAGAAAAGAAAAGTGCAGCAATTCCAGAATTAGGGGGGAATCAATCTAACAATTGGCCATGGCAACTATCACCTGGCAGCTAAATTTAATAGCAACCCTGCCTAAACTTCAGGGTGCTACATCTCGCTAAGGGAAAACTGAGTCAAATGCCAAGTAAACATCTATTGCAAGGGTTTTCAAGACCTTTTGATTGTAAATTGTGCAATGTTTAGTAATAGTAAACAGTCACATAATAGACCGTATTTGGACAAACACCAAATATGTACTTATAGCCAGTGATGTGAATGAACTACAGTGAGACAACTCCTAGGGTTCCTTACACCCCTAAATCTATAACATTGTTGGTATTCACAGACTTCTTAATTAAAATCCCACAGATGGGCTTCCTACAGCAAAGGAGACCCTTTAGGGGACAGATCAGAACAATGTTGGATACTTGGAGTGAAATAATATTAAAATCAAGAATACCAAATGTTTTTTACACTTATGTGTGTTTTCAGACACTTTTTAACACTGGACTAAAGCCAGAGAAGGGCAGACACCACACTTGCACCCAATTAAGGGCAAAATGTAGGTGGCGCATAACAACCCCCTATTCCTGCACAACTGCGCCCCCATCTTTAGGGCACTAAGAGTATAAAACCACAGATCCAGTCCTATGACAGCCATTGAATTTACCAGCTGGAGGAAAATGTACATTTTATAGCAGCGAATGTTCAATCAATCAATGGCTATACAATAGTCAATGGCTAATGTGTTGATTATTTATTTATTTTAAAAGAATATATTTTCATTGAGTTATTATAGAAATAACTGATGGCCATCAAATCCAAAGGAGGCACAACTAATAACAAATCATAATGTTAGGTAAATGTTTAAAAAAATGTCCATCTAGGGGAGATGCTATGTGTGTAGAAAAAAATGTGCAAGAGGAAAAAGAAGGGCAAAAATTGTGCTGGAAAGAGAATAGGGAAGGAAGACGGAGAGGGAAGGTCAAAGAAGATCTTGGTGTGGAGAGCTAGGACCAGGTGCCCAAAGGAACAGGAGACTCGTATGATTTAGTGAGGATTACTTCCTACACATTATGCCGCGTACACACGGTCGGACTTTTCGGCTACAAAAGTCCGACAGCCTGTCCGACAGACTTTCGACTGACTTTTGTCGGACTTTTGGCAGACTTGCGGCAGACTTTCTTACGAACGGACTTGCCTACATACGATCAGACAAAAGTCCGACGGATTTGTACGTGATGACGTACACCAGACTAAAATAAGGAAGTTGATAGCCAGTAGCCAATAGCTGCCCTAGCGTGGGTTTTTGCCCGTCGGACTAGCACACAGACGAGCAGATTTCTGGGTCCGGCGTAGTTACGACGTAAAGATTTGAAGCATGTTTCAAATCTAAAGTCCGTCAGATTTGTGGCTGGAAAAGTCCGCTGAAAGTCCAGGGAAGCCCACACACGATCGGATTGTCAGCCAGCTTTAGTCCGTCGGCGGCCGTCGGACTTTTGTAGACGAAAAGTCCGACCGTGTGTACGCGGCATAAGAGTCATTTTTAACTATAATGATCCCATATAAACGTTCTAGGTGCTCCATGCAGTTATGTATATAGTGTAACGGCCATGGAATTGAACAGTCAACTCCTTCATAAGTCGGGGATGGGTTTTTTTCAGAGACTCATGGTTTTGGTTTCAAATGGTTTCCCAATTTCTTGAAGTCGCTGCCCTGGCAGCTAGTAAGAAAAAGTGAAGGAGACCGCTTTTGGCTGTAGAGATAAAACCTGGTAGTATAGAGAGGAGGGAAACATCTGTGGACAATTAAATGTCTGAGCCCATCGCTAATTTATATGTGGCCAAGGCGCAAGACCAAAAAAGGTTTACTTGATGGGCAAGGGCAACATATACGAGACATAGTTTTAGTTTCCCATTCACGCTGCCAGTAATGGTCTAATGCTGATAGGGAGATATCCTGAATGTCATAGGCATACCCATATGGTTTACCAGATTATATCTGGCCTGTTGTGGACATTAAATATACTAACACTATAAAAGTCAGAAGGGGACATCAAATCAGCGATCGGCTGTGAGCCTGCACCTATAGTAGCATAGCATCAGATCCCCAGTAACTGTCACCAGACTGAAGGAGTGTATAGGGAGCCCAGACATACTTGTGTGATATTCAATGTTGCAATCCCACCCCTCTGGGTAACTCCAGCTTGGGTACTTCTGGAAGTTCCCAGGTATGGTTACTGAGGCACCTGTTCCACGGTGTCAGGATTGTATAGCTTCTTTCTTGTCCTAAGGTTACAATACATGCCTTGTGTGTAGAAGTAAATTAATATAGAATGTCTATTTCCTGCAACTGCCAACACAATTCCTTTCCCCAACTTTTCACATAAAGAGGGTTGGGACTAGTATAGTGAAGTAGAGCCACACTCAACTGGAGAATTTTATAATCCCTTTGAAACCATATAAAAGTTGGGACAAATAATCCCTGCCCTGGACTGATAGTTCAATGAGTAGATTGGAAGTAGGAAGAGAAGACAGAAAGTTGAGAGCTATAGGCCTGGAATAGTTGTGTCACCTTATGCAGTGTGGAACTCTGTAGATACATGAGCATATTATTTTCCTGGCATGCCCGCTTGTGAGCAGGGTGCAGCGTAATGTGGCGGGCAGTAAACGCACAGAGTCCAAGTTGTACAATAACTATATACTGTAGAAAGGTTCAACACAATCCAGCTAGGCCCAGCAAGTAGGCACGACTGTCCAGAGCCACCCACGAACTGCATTAGCGGTCTGAAGACTTGAAAGATGCCGACAGCATCTGCAACAAGGAACAGAATGCAGCCTGGCCAGTCTGCACCCAAAGGGGAGGCCTCCCGAAGAAAGGTAGATGCAGAACCCTGCACTGTCCCCACTCCTCCGGAAACCCCCCCCCCCCTCAACATCGAGCACTGTCCCTATCAAAGGGGAACCTGTCCCTACCATAGCCACTCTCAAAAAACACACCAAGCCGAGAGTCGGAGTCTTAGATAGACTCTGCCTGACCCAAGATGGCCACTGAAGTCTTATGGAATGCAAGCACCCAATCAGACAGCTGCCTCCTTGTGACAGCAGGAAGTCATAGAGGAACCAAGTCCTTCACAACTTCCTTCTCCTTCTGCATTGCCACTTTGGTTGAGCGCCACCTGCAGTAGGGAGTAGGGACTACACCTGCCTACACGCTTATACATTAACAACATGTCAGTAATTCACAAAACACCTTTTTTGGTTTGGTGCTCAGGCCTGGGCAATGGCCTCACTGCAAGAAACTGAGGCGATAATGGTGAGCCATCAGACGGGTCCCCTTATATTTCCCAGGAAAGGTGACACAAAGTTGTTCGATAATGACAGCAGAAACAGGGAGTAGCCCTGCATACAATAGACAGGCTCAGGGCAGCACTGCTTGTGTCATTCTTTGCTTTGCCAGTCAGTATCAGCTCCTGAGCTATCACAAAGGGTGGAGGCTCCATCCGATGTGTGCAATATACACAACACCTCCACCTGCTCTATATATACCTGCCGTGTGCATATATACACCCCTGCCATCTTACTATATCCTATGCAAACACTGCTGTTTCCTCAGAGACCTCTCCCTGCGCACACACTGGGTGACCTGCCTGGATCTGATCTCTACAGAAACTACAATGATCCTGGCATGGAGCAGGCGATGCATAGTGAAGGTTTAGGTGTCAGCACTGGGAGATCCTTGTATAATATAATAATACACTTTCCCCAGCTTTGTCTGAGAGGTCTGAATCTCTGGGAGGAGAGCTGTCATGTTCGATTGGAGATTAGGGACTCATTACCCAGCACTTATGACAAGCTGACAGCAAGAAAGGAGGCCGAAACTGGTTCATGTGACCCTTCCACTGACGTCCGTTACTGCTAATCCTATAATAGCCTTGGATAAAGGATCTATTAGTACATGACCCCTTATCCCATAACTATCATCTACTGTATATCACTGATCTGTTATTACATGATTGCTCATTGTAAAACTGTCATATACCACTAAAATATTATTAAATGGCTCATCTTCCTTTAACTGTCCTGTATGTATATAACTGATTGACTATCACATGACCCCTAATCATATAACCACTATAACTAGCACGTATCTTTAAATTATCTATCATCACATGACCTTCATCTTCAACTGTCTTGTAAATATCAATGATCTATTATAACCATAGGCGCGCGCACAGGGTGTGCCGGGTGTGCTTGGGCACACCCTAATCGACCCGTGTGCATTAGCATTAGTGTATAATAAGGGGGCAGAGGTTCCCTGCCCGCGAAATATTATATATAAATTGTGAATAAGTAGCTGCCCGTTCAGAGGTGATAAAAATTATTATGTATGCGGTGAACCGGGCGGTTCACCACATACATTAGTATTAGTGTCTGACCCCCCCCCCCCACACACACACACACACAGCACTTCCGGATTCCCTCCTCTCCCCTCCAGCTGCTGCAGACATACAGGGGGATCTTCGGGATGGAGAGCGATGAAGGGGACCTTAACAATGTCATTTACTGGCCCCTTCCTTTTCTAAATTAGCCCAGTGAGTAATCAGTACCGATCACTCACTAGGTTCATACATAACGGAAGCATAGTAAGCTGTGTTTACTATGCTTCAGTTTATGAATGAACAGGAAGGCTGGGCGGAGCTCTTTGTGTTCAATAATTTTGTGCAGCTGAAGCTGAAAAAGAACTGGGGAACATGTTTCCCTAGCCTCTTTCTCTGCCTTAAATGTGAGACTTCAGGGGTCTATTTAGACCCCTGATATCTCCCCAAAGCCCCCCACACCTGAAAAGCATCGTGGGCAAAAAAATATACTTTTTTTTTTTTTTAATTGCAACAAATAAAAAAAGTAAAAGTAATTAAAAATGTAAAGAATAAATTTAAAAATAAATTTAAAAAAGATTAAGGACTCATTCACACAGGTTCTCTGTGTGTGTGTATGTATGTATGTATGTGTGATATATATATATATATATATATATATACACACACACACACACACACACACACACACACACACACACACGCACACACACACACACACACACACGCACACGCGCACACACACACACACACACGCACGCGCGCGCGCATGTGCATTTGAGTTTTGGGGGTGCACACCCTAATGCAGTAGGCTGCGCACGCCTATGATTATAACATTCCTTCTCATGCTATATCTGCCTTGTATATATATCATTGATCTATTATTACATGACTGTTATTCCTGTAACCATGACTGATCTATTACCACATGACCCCCCATACTATAACTGTCATGTATCTATAACTGATATTGTTACAATATTACTCTCATTCTAGAACTGTCCTATATATATCAATGATCTATTACCACAGGGCCCCTCATCCTATAACTGTCCTACTGTATATAATACTGATTTATTATTACATGACTCCCTCTGTTCCAGCAAGGTCCTGTGTTCTGTCAAAATAGCCAATCCATCAAGCTCTCAAATGACATCACTTCCTGTTACTGTAAACCATCAATAATTGGAGATTGACAACTTGCTGTTTTGACACAACACCGGCAACTATATACACTCCGGTACATGAACACTTTGCTGTTTTGACACAACAGTGGGTAATAAGGAAAAAGTTGTCGCCACCTCGGAGGCGACCATTTTGTTGGTTAGTATCGGAGTGGACTAACCATGTCCGCTCATAATGCCATGTCCTGGAGTGTACACGGTTGCCGGTGTTGTGTCAAAAAGCAAGTTGACAAAATCTCCAATTACTGATGCTTTATCTCCAATTACACTACAGTAACAGGAAGTGATGTCATTTGAGATCTTGATGAATTGGCTATTTTGACAGAATACCGGACCTTGCCGGAACTTATTATAGGCTTACCTGTAGGTAAAAATGTTCAAGTGGAGTATACAACTACTTTAACTATCCTGTATATATTACTGATCTATTATTACATAAAACCCACCATCCTATAGCTGTCATGTACAGTTGTGCTCATAAGTTTGCATACCCTGGCAGAAATTGTGAAATTTTGTAATATTGAAAATATGACTGATCATGCCAAAAAGTGTCTTATTTAAGGATAGCAATCACATGAAGCCATTTATTATCACATAGTTTTTTGGATCCTTTTAAAATCATAATGATAACAGAAATCACCCAAATGGCCCTGATAAAAAGTTTACATACCCTGGAATGTTTGGCCTTGTTACAGACACAGAAGGTGGCACACACGGGTTAAAATGGCAATTAAATGTTATTTTACCCACTTGAGGCACCACTAACGACCAAGGAGATAGCAACGGCAGTTGCCAGCTTCGCTAGATCCAAGTCACCTGGGTCTGATGGACTATCCATCGAATTCTATTCACAATACAGTGAGACTCTCCTACCTCAGCTGCTTACCCTTTACACTCACCTATTTGAGACTTTCACCTTACCAACATCCATGAGAGAGGCTGTTATAGTGCTCATCCCCAAACCAGGCAAGGATCTGGGCCTCCCCGAGTCATACAGGCCCATCTCCCTGCTCCAGGTGAACATCAAAATATTGGCGAAAATTTTGGCACTGCGCCTAAATCAAGTTATCCTAACCCTAGTAAATGAAGACCAGGCCGGCTTCATGCCAGGCAGGAACACCTCAATCTTAGAAAACTGTTCATAAACATACAAGCCCACCACGAGAATGTTGGAGAGAGGGTAGTGGTAACGCTAGACACGGCCAAGGCATTTGACTCGGTAGAGTGGAACTACTTGTGGAAATGCCTGGCACAATACGGCTTTGGTTCCAAATTTCTTAGATGGATCTGCTTACTATACCAGGCCCCAGTAGCCAGAGTAACAGCTATCGGATAGCAGTCAGATACCTTTAAATTATCCAGAGGCACCAGACATGGCTGCCCTCTATCCCCCCTAATATATGCCTTGGCCACAGAACCTTTAACAATATCTATCAGACGCAACCCATCGATACAGGGCTTATGTGTAGGCGATCTAGAAGAAAAATAAGCATATACGCTGATGACACACTACAATTTTTAGCGGATTCAGGTCCCTCTCAGGCTGAGGCCCTACGAACAGTTGAACACTTTGGCTCATTTTCCAGACTTAGGATCAACTGGGAGAAGTCACAAATTGTCCCACTTGACCTTGCTCCCCAAACTGAACTACAGACCCAATTACCCCTACAGCGAGTCAATAGTATCAGATACCTGGGGGTGAGCGTAACTAGGTCACCGATGGATTATGTCTCTCTAAATGTGGAACCACTTTTCGCCCTGATTAAATCTAATGCCCTGTACACACAACCAGTTTTCCCATCGGAATAAACTCTGAAGGTTTTTCCGACAGAGTTCCGACGGAATTCCTCTCAAGCTGTCTTGCATACAGACGGTCACACCAAATTCCGACCTTCCAGAACGCGGTGACGTACAACAAGTAGGACGGGACTAGAAAACGGAAGTTCAACAGCCAGTAGCCAATAGCTTCCGTCTCGTACTTGCTTCAGAGCATGCGTTGTTTTTGGTACGTCGGAACAGCATACAGACGATCGGTTTTCCCGATAGGAATTGGGAACTGTCGGAAAAATTTAGAACATGTTCTCTTTCTAGGTCCGTCAGAATTTGACGTATAAAGTCCGATGGGGCATACACACGATTGGAATATATGATAAAAAGCTCTCGTCAGACTTTTTCTGTCAGACATTCGGCTCGTGTGTACACGGCATAAGACACAAATATGGGCACGCCTCCCTCTCTGGGTACTAGGTTGCATCAACCTCATTAAAATGATACTACTTAATAAAATTCTGTATATATTATGGCACACCCCTGTGTATCTACCACTGAAATATTTTAAAACCATAGATGCAATTCTCAAACCTTTTGTTTGGGGTGAAAAATAGGCACAAATTAGCATGGCGACTACTCAAAAACCCCACTGATCTGGCCGGTACAGCCCTACCGGACTTTAGTCTATACTACTTAGCATCCCAACTATCCCAATTGTTCCATATAGACAAGACAGACAGGAAGTGATTCACTTCACTCCTTTGCCCTACCTGGGCTCAACTAACAACAGACCCCATTTGCGCCATAGCAGCAGGCATCAAAAATATTACCAAAAAAAGAAGAGCATAACTCCCTCCTAACCCACTTCAGAAAGCTATGGACACTGGCCTCCATCAAACTAGACATACCCGTACATAATGACTACTCTTCCATTTGGCATAGTAGAGCACTCCAAGAACTCTCGATTCTGAGGCTTGGTGCAGAAGTGGAATTTTCTACCTCTCACACTTACTCACTGCTGGCACATTAAAAACTTTTGATGCATTAAAACTAGAATTCACCCTCCCGAAATACATGTTTTTCTCATTCCTACAAGTCTGACATGCTATTCAATCTCAATTCCCAGAATCGATACCTAGTCCCGCCCACAATCCTATAATGGATGTAGTCAAACGTGATGACCCCCAGAAACTAATATCAACATTCTATAACATGCTACATACTCCCTCGTCAATGAAAATAGCCTATAATGTAAAAACAGGATGGGAAGGAGACTTGGGGAACCTAGAAGACGAAGACTGGAATGAGGCACTGGACACATGCAAAGCTGTCTCACCCAAACTATCTGACAGATTAACCCAAATCTTCCTTCCACATGTCTACTATGTAATCAAGAAACAGGCACATTCTACTACCTCCTTTGGTCCTGCCCATACATGCAGGGATTCTGGAAACAGTTGGTAGATTTCCTTCATGACAACATGGGCCCCCTGTTGACTCTAGACCCCAAACCGTGCCTACTGGGTATTTTCCCAGATGCTAACACTGATAAGTATACAAAAAAAATGTTATGCATGAGACACTATTCTCTGCCCGGAAAACAATCGCTAAACTTTAGATGGGGCAGGCTCCCCCCAGACTGTCTGACTGTAAGACTGACGTCAACATCACATTGCCCTACAAAAAGTTCATCTATATTAATAGAGGGTGCCCTGCAAAATATAACAAAGTTTTGGGACCGCTGGCTTAATGCATCTAACACATGTGTATAGCACTACAGAATACGCCTACCTCTGTCATGTACCTCCCAGCTGGGGCCCGGGTTATATATACTACTCTCCTCAAGCAAATATAATCGAAAAAGTATGCTGATGCTTTAAAAAACAAATGTGCTACTACATAGCAACAGTCTCTGTAATCGATCAGGAGCTTTATAGGTTACCTATATATGCTAAATATGGAATGATTGTACTGTACGAAGAAAAATGTTTGTGCATTGGAAAATTGTACACTTTTGTTGGAAATAAAAACGTTTAATAAAGAAAAAAAAGGTTAATATTCCACATTTGTGGCTTTTTAGATCACAATTAGTGTCTGTGTATAAATAGTCAATGAGTTTGTTAGCTCTCACATGGATGCACTAAGCAGGCTAGACACTGAGCCATGAGGAGGTAGAAAAGAACAGTCAAAAGACCTG